>NC_092048.1:5340319-5640319 GCF_003086295.3 Arachis hypogaea
TAACTTACAAGGTAACTTATGTTATCTTTCAAATGATATTCTATTTATAAATTTTACAGGTGTCTACTTTGATTTTCATTTAAGGTGGTATATAATTAGGGTGTTTAAATTCAAATCGATACAGATTAAATTGTTTATCTAATTCAATTCAAACTAAAAATCGATTAAAATCGTATTAATTTAGATTTGATTAGATTTTATTTTTTGCAAATCGCTGATTAGATCGGATCGAATTTTCGAATCTATTTTTCATAATCGATCAAATTCAATTCAAACCGCACAATATGCTATAATATTATTATTTTATTATTATATTTATAATTATACTTATAACATGATAATTTATTATATATTTTTATATTATTCATGTATTATTATTATTTAATAAATATTTTATGTTCAAAATGTGATTTATTTATTTATTTTAACTAACCTGTAATTTTATTTCTATTGTTATGTTATCGTTAGTTTTTAAAATATTGTAGAGACTTGTTATGTCATTATTGGTTATTTAAAATTTGATGTTGAGACTTGTTATATATATTTAATTTTTTAATTTACAAAACCGCAAATTTAATTCAATCCAAACCACTTGAAATTGATTGGATCGGATCGAATTTAAAAAAAAAAAAACAATTCAAACTGCACTACAAATAAAATTAGTGTTTAAATCGAATAAGTTTTTGACTTAAAATCGATCAAAACCGCATCCCAAACACCCTTAATATATATATATATATATATATATATATATATATATATATATATATATATATATATATATATATATACTTTCAAATCTTGTTTAAAAATTGTGAGGAAAAATAATAAAAAAATATATTAACAAGGAATAATGAAAAAAATAATGACATGTTTAGACCACTTAAAGATATTCACATTCACGGAATTAAAATTAAAAAAAGAAAGATTATAATATACTATTAGACTTTTATAATTTAATTCTTGAATATAGTAATATAAAATTATCATCTGAAAGTAAAATTGTATTACTTTATTGATTTTTTATGTATGTAATTATGATTAGTTTATCATGTAAAATAATTTTGATATTTTTATTCAATCAAAATTAGACTTAATTTGGTAAAAAAAATTTTTTTATGAAAATAGTTTATAAAAGTTAATTTTTAAAATATGATTTTTTAAAAGTTAGTAGCATTTATGTTTGGTAAATCAAATTAAAAATAGCTTTTGATCAACAATAATTATATTTAGTAAAATAGGTTTTAAAATTTAAAAATATTATAATAGATATAAATGTAAGCATTAAAATTTAAAAATTAGTTAACATATGAGGTTATACTAGACTTTTAAATTTTGAAAAGCACAAATCAACTCTAAAAAGCCCTATCTTAGGTAATTTTAAAAGTATTTTGATCTTTTAAAAGTTACAAACACAAGCACATGATCTTTTTGATTTACTAAATGCAAGATAAAAGTCTAGTATAAAAAACTTAAGTTTTTAAAAAATACAAACACCTTTTCAAAAAACTTTACCAAATCAAATCTTATTCTATTTGTATAATTATTTAAACGATAGTTAAGATTAATGATTACAAATGATATAAATTTTTATTGTATATTAATGGTAACACAAAATTCTTTTACATTTCTATTATATCCAAATTATGATATTTTTATTATATTAATTTTAAGAGGTCATTTTTATTCTTATATAAATAAAGTACATACTATGATGTCTATATATATTTACCTAATTTATTAAAAAGAGATAAAAATTAATATTTAATTTAAAAATATAAAAATAAATAATTTTTAAATATTTAAAATTTATTATAAAAAATAAGTTCAGCCATTTTGACACTAAAAAATTTGCCTGTAAATAAATACATAATAAAAGAATTTAATTTCTATGTATTCATACCATCAAATTTTTTTTGGTGTCTTTCATACCATCAAATAATTTTATCAAAGATCTAATAATATATTTTTATATTATTAAAGTGATTAATTAAAAAATTATTTTTTTTGGTGACAATTAAAAAATTATTTAAACGCGTAAATTTATATTTTTATTTAAAAAAATAACAGAGAGAATTAGGAAGAAAAATAATTTTCTGACATAATCCGATTGGTATTTTTTTTTTTTTTCAGATCTGATTTTTTCTTCAAAACCCTAATTCTGCCAAATTGAGTTTCAGCCTCGAAAAACCTATCTTTCTCTCTCTTCCATTTCTCTCTCTAAACGATTTTGCAATTCAATAGCAATCTCTCCATCGTCATCGTCGTCATCATCATCATCTTCATCTTCTTCTTCTTCTTTAACGTTTCCTTCTCTGAAACACCCAGGTGCCTACCTAATCCTTCTTCTTCATCCACCTCCCTCTCTCTATCTCTCTCATGTTTTCATTTCCCCTCTTTTAATTTTCTATGATCTTACTTTGCCACGTTGATTGGATTGGAGAGTGAGGATTAGGAATCTCGTGTTTTAGATTTAGGGTTTCGTGGAATAATTGAATTATGTTATTAGAATTCCGCATTTGCCTTTTTTGAATTTTGGTTTGGATTGAATTGGTTCAATATCGGGTCTCCGTTTCGATCCTTGATTGCGTGAATTGTGTGAGGCTCGTTGTTTTTTTTTTGGTCATGACTCGTTGGTTATTGTTGTTCAATATCAATGCTTTTGAATACTGAATTTGATGTATGCATGTATGTATTGGGTTCCTCATTGGCAATATGTTTGATTCTGCCAGAAAGTGTGAATCTTTTCGTAGTTTTCGTATTTACATATCGAAAGTTTTGGAGAATCTCGGTATTATACGATGTAGCTTAGCAAATTTTGAATTTTGATTAGGGAGGATTGATACGTCAGAGAATTTTAGGGACAAGGTTCATTGGAGCCGTTAGCAGAAGATCATCATCATCTTTTTTGTTGTTTGCTATGTTTTGGATCTGAAAATGATTGTAATTAGTCTAATCTCTTACTTGCATTAGATTTATCAGTCAATATGACTCGAATGAAGAGGATGTAATATGTTTTTTTTTTAGGATACAGGAAGAATAAACACTGAATAAGAAAAAAAAAACTGGTTTTCTCCCTCATTTCTATTGTCTTATGTCATATTCTTTTGATCCGTAAAGTGATGTATGCTTTAGTAAAGCTTAATACTTGTGAAAAGTTATTGGCCTGTGTTGTAAATAAAGAATTATAATTAAGTCCATCCTTCTGAATTTCAGTTGCTCTTTTTTTTTCCCCTGATATTTTTTTCTCCCCCATAATTTGATATACTAAATTGAAGTTTTAAAACAAGTTTTTCATTCTCATTAGTTTTATCAATAATCTGTTGATTTCATTTTACTAGTGCTTAGTCATTTGCCAACAGGTGTGGTGTTGATGTAATTGTTGCTTTCTTTTTCTCTCCTTTGTGAATAGAATATTATTTGGTAAATATATAGTACTCTACCCATTTAGCATCCGATTAAAAAGAACAATGTGGTTTCATTAAATATTGTAGGCCAGTTGCTTTTCTAAGGAAATGTCTCCTTCATCCCGATCCAAGTCTAAAGACAAAAAGCCAACCAAGGAAGCTCAGAAGGCTTCTGCAAAGCCATCAGGGTCTGGTAATGGAGTAGCTGGCATTCCAGCAAGTGCATACAACCCATTACTAGGAACGTTTCATACTCTTGAAACCTCAGCAGCATCTACCTCCCCAATACATTCAAATGGTCGATTCCGGAACATAGATGAGACAGAGGGACATCCCATTGGGTCTGTTGTTTCGGGTGTTGAGTATGATTCTGTTTCCAACAATGGTAGTTGGTCCGGTGAGTCTGAAGACCATAAAGAAAAAGGTTCTAATCCCCCTGTTAGACCAGAAACGGTACCGGGAGCTGATAATGATAAGCGAGAGAAAATCCGCCAGAAGAATGAGAGGAAACATCAGCGCCAGAAGGAAAGGCGAGCGCAAGAGTTGCACGAGCGATGTAGTGGTTATCTTATGTCCAGGAAGCTAGAGTCTCTTGCTCAACAGCTTGTGGCAATGGGATTTTCTCATGAACGGGCAACAATGGCATTGATACTGAATGAGGGAAGGGTGGAGGAATCAGTAGCATGGCTGTTTGAAGGTGGTGAAGAAACAGAAAGTCAGAAGGATAAAAATGTAGGTACGGGCAATTTGAAAATTGACATCTCAGAAGAGCTTGCCCGGCTTGCAGACCTGGAAACAAGATATGATTGTTCAAAACAGGAGGTTGAAAGAGTGGTTGTTAACTGTGAGGGTGATCTTGATAAGGCTGCAGAGTCCTTAAGAGAGATGAAGCAAAATCATCCATCTGCTCCACCAAAGTTAGAAGAACCTGGTGATCCCCTTATTACTAGCAATGGTAAGCAGTCAGGAGTTGTGAGTCCAAGGCTACAAACGAAACCTGTTCCCCCGCTGAATCAACCTAAAAAAGATGAAAAGGATTTTAACTATACAAAGGGAGCAGCTACATTAGGAGTACCGTCAGAATCCAATAACAGAAATATACAGCCTCTTAAGAGAATACAACCCAAGTCTGAATGGGCAAAGCCCCAACAAGCTACCACACCAGCTGCTGATAAAAGGTGGCCAGGTGCAGGATCTAATCCATCTGTTTCTTATTCATCGGAACCGCCTTTGCAAACTTCTCCCCCACTTTCCAAGACTGAAGCTCGTTATATGGCTGTTGGAGGTGATTTTAAGAACCTTCAGTCCAGTGCAGCTAGGGAACCAGTAATTGTGATGCAGCGGTCCCAAACTGTAAATGGAAAGCAGGTTCCAGCCACAAGCATGAGTTCCTCTCCCCCTGTGTCTGCTAGTTGGTATCCAAGCAATGGTGTAGAAGCTATGAGGTCTAATGGCTTTATATCTCACCCTCCAACCAGTAGAAGCCTTAGTCCAAACTTCCTCAATTCTAATCAAATGTATCACCAACTTCAGTATCATCCTCCACAACAGTTTGTTGCAGCCAGCAGTAATTCAGTAGATCCCCAGGCAACCAATCGAGGGAATAACATGTGGAATAGAGGAGGTCCATCATCATCGCTAGCTGTTGCTTCTTCGCTAGGCCTCTTTTCCGGACTAGGATCAGCAGCCACATCAGGGGCGTCTTCACCGGTAGACTGGAGCACTGGCGGGTCAATGCAGTTTGATTATACGTGCATAGACTGGTCGTTGGATAGAAATTTGACTTCACCAAGGTCGCATTCTTTGTGGCTAGGGCTCTCACCTTTTTCAAAGAGTAGTGCTAGTCATAGGTACGACTCTAATGCTTCTGGAGTGGTTGCTCAACAGGCAATGAGATCGGTACAATCAAAAGGAAGCATTGTTCCTATGCCGGGTTTTCATGAAGGCGGAGTAGCTTCTGGTGAATCATCGTCTGCTGGCCGAGAATGGAGTTCTCCTTTTGAAGGGAAAGATCTTTTTAGTTTACCCAGACAGTTTGTTTCTTCCCCTTCTCTGTAGTGTTAGGAGAGAAAAATCAAATGAGAATAATAATGAAAGAAAGACTGAAAATGTGCATGGATTTGATGTTGGTTCTTAATGATCATACAGTTGATGATTGTTGGTGGTAAACTTTCTGTTGCAGAGTACTTACTTTAGCACACACATGCACTTTCATTGCGTTCACACTTCTCACTCATTTTAATATTGCTGTCTACTGTTGCAGCCACAAAACTAATGAGACAAATTAAACTGTGCAGGGAAAAATGGATAACTGATATGTTGCAAAATCTGTTGGCTCTGAACTGTTTATATGGTATTTTTTGTGCCTAGTTTTGTGGTTCCAGCAGTATTCCAGTTTTTTCATTAATTTTAGAATATATGTCTAATAGCATTATTGAACCACTCTTGGATTAACCTAATATAATATAATAAAGGAGGATATTGAGAACTTCAAAGTTGGTCAACAATGTGCTGTTAAAAAATTGTAAAGAACTGAGTAAGGAATGAATGTCCAACTGCATGCATTTTTAGGCTAACCAATAAAAATCCACAGTCACTTTATTGGTGGTTGCATTTAAAATAAGTATTCAACTATTGGTTTCTTGTGGTATCTCTTGGTCCAACATGACAAAGATTAATCTATTTTGGATCGAAATTTTATCAAGGGTTTAACTGAACTAGGGAGTTAATTATTAGACCAATTTAAATCAAAGAAAAATTAAATATATTAACCATAAGAAAAAAAGGGTTCAACTGCTCAAGTGGTTTCATTGGGATTTAGATGGGTTAATAATAAATAAAATAAACCCTGATTGAATTTGATGCCTTGTATTAAATGCCTATCTGGTGGCCTATACAACAGATTTTGGTACATAAAGGTCATAAACTTCAATGCAAATAAGAATGGTTAGCAATGTGCACTGTACAATCTTTTCTTGGAGGGTTCTGTAAAATCAACCAGCTAATTTTGGCCTCTGACTCTATGTACTACATTTTTTTTTACTAAAGATAGGAGATTTGAACCTACAGCCTCTTAATTGAGTACGAGGAGACTCTATACCAGCACTCTATGTACTACATTGGAGATACGCTTCTTAAAATTCGTATTATTGTTATTTTTTAAAAAAAATTTATCTAGTCAAACACTAGTGTATAATAATAATAATAATAATAATAATAATAATAATAATAATAATAATAATAGCTTTATTTCGGTTGTTAAAATTTAGCGTATTTTGGGGAACAAATAAATTTGAGGATAATATTTTGATTTTTTAGTAGAAGAAACTGAGAGTTATTTAATGTTGAGTCAAATGTAAGGTAAATACAACAGAAAAATATTGATTCTCTAATGTTTGTGTTAAAGTTTTTTCCAGTCATAAATAAGGAAGAAAAATAAAAACGGTTGACTTATAATATATAATATTTTTATAATTTAAATATTTGTAAAGTTATTATAATTATAATAAAAGTAAAAAATGGTAGAGAATTAATTTGTTAGGCATGTTGTTAGTTAAGGTTTGACTCTCATTTTAAAACGGAGAGGAATTGGGGAATCAAATTTTGTTGACCAATATGTGAGCCTTGTATGAGGTATTCTTTCTTGATTATTATAATAATTCACATTGAACATTTGATTAAACATGATTTTTAGTAGTTATTTCGATTTAGTTTACTAAGTAATTCCTATTATTTTTTTCAAATTGTATCACGTAAACAATTTTTATATAGAAATATACAGTAATTCCATAATTTTATTAAGACCACCACCAATGCTACCACTTGAGTTTTCCCCCCACAGTAGTGTGTACCAATAATCCTTTATTATTTCATTTTTATGGGCATTTTTATGATTTATTGATAAGATAAATGTTTTATATAGTTAATAAATTCACTTATTCAAATGATTATTTTATTATATAATTAATTTCTAATTTTTAATTTTTAATTTGATTACAAGTGAGACCCAAATTCAAGACCTTTAAATAATAGTAAAAAAATTATGTCATTTGAGTTATAATTTTTTGACGTCTTTTAAGATATTATTATTATTATTATAAGGTCATTTTGGTCTTCACAGGGTACCTATATTTATGCTACTTAATAAGACAAAATAACCAACATATTCTTACAGTAAAAACTATCTATATATATATATATATATATATATATATATATATTTCTCATTATTACAGGAAGGAAAAAAAAAGATAAAATTAAAAGCCACAAAAATATTTTCGGACATATTCTGTTTGGTATTTTTCTCATTTCTTTTCAGATCTCTGTTTTCGTCGAAACCCTAATTCTACCAAATTCAGTTTCAGCCTCGGAAAACCTATCTCTCTCTCTCTCTCTCTCTCTCTCTCTCAACGATTTTGCAATTCAATATCGATCTCTCAATCTTCCTCAACGCTTCGTTCTCTGAATCATCCAGGTACCTACCTTCTTCTCCCGCTTCCTCTGTGTGTGTGTGTGTGTCATTTTCGCTATATTGATCATATGTGATCTATTGTTGCCACGTTGATTGTGTTAGCAATTAGTTTAATTGCTACTTTAGATCCATTTCTGAGAATACTGGAAATTATTGAATTTTTCATTTCTCTGTTCTTCTTTTTAGATCTCAATAGTGTTGTATGCTTCAGTGAAGTTTTGCACTCGTGAAAAGTTATCAGATTGTGTTGCAAATACTAAATAGTGAATCCTTTTGAATTTGCGTGGTCTATTTTTTTAGCCTGATCCTCTTTTTTTTTTTTCTCCCTGGTAATTTGATATTATCTAAACTGAGGATTCGGAATTAGTTTTCGTTGTAATTCGCTTTATCAATTAGCAGTTGATTTAGCCTTGCAAGTACTTGTTCGCTTGCAATTAGGTATGACGTTGATGTGAACATTTTTTTTTTGAGGGAGGCTTACATGTAAATGTGAATATAATGTTATTTGGTTAATATGTAGTGGCAAATTAGAGGCAAGAATGTGTGGTTTAATTTAGTTTCATTAAATATTTTAGGGTTGTTGCTTTCTGAGGAAAATGTCTCCTGCATCCCGATCTAAGTCTAAAGACAAAAAGGCAACCAAGGAATCTCAGAAGCCTTCTGCAAAGCCGTCGGGGTCTGGTAATGGAGTAGCTGGTATTCCAGCAAGTGCATACAATCCATTACTAGGAACGTTCCATACTCTTGAAACGTCACCAACAGCTACCTCACCAATACATTCTAATGGTCGATTCCGGAACATAGATGAGACAGATGAACATCCTGGTGGCTCAGTGGTTCCGGGAGTTGAGTATGATTCTGTTTCAAATAATGGTAGTTGGTCCGGTGAGTCTGAAGACCATAAAGAAAAGGGTTCTAATCCTCCTGTTCGACCAGAAACGGTACCGGGAGCTGATAATGATAAGCGAGAGAAAATCCGCCAGAAGAATGAGAGAAAACATCAGCGCCAAAAGGAAAGGCGAGCACAAGAGTTGCATGAGCGATGTAGTGGTTATCTTATGTCCAGGAAGCTAGAATCGCTTGCTCAACAGCTTGTGGCAATGGGATTTTCTCACGAGCGGGCAACAATGGCGTTGATACTGAATGAGGGAAGGGTGGAGGAATCAGTAGCATGGCTGTTTGAAGGTGGTGAAGAAACAGAAAGTCAGAAGGATAAAAATGTAGGTACAGGCAATTTGAAAATTGACATATCAGAAGAGCTTGCGCGGCTTGCAAACCTGGAAACAAGATATGATTGTTCAAAACAGGAGGTTGAAAGAGTGGTTGTTAACTGTGAGGGTGATCTTGATAAGGCTGCAGAGTCCTTAAGAGAGCTGAAGCAAAATCATTCATCTGCTCCACCAAAGCTAGAAGAACTTGGTGATCCCCCTATTACTAGCAATGGTAAGCAGTTGGGAGTTGTGCTACAAACAAAACCTGTTCCCTTGCCAAATCAACCTAAAAAAAATGAAAAGGATTTTAACTATACAAAGGCAGCAGCTACAATAGGAGTACAATCAGAATCCGGTAATAAAAATATTCAGCCTTTAAAGAGAATACAACCCAAGTCTGAATGGGCAAAGTCCCAACAAGCTACCATACTAGCTGACAAAAGGTGGCCAGGTGCAGGATCTAACCCATCTGTTTCTTATTCGCTGGCACCGCCTTTGCAAGCTTCTCCCATACCATCCAAGACTGAAGCTCGTTATATGGCTGTTGGAGGTGATATTAAGAACCTTCAAACCGGTTCGGCTAGGGAACCTGTTATTGTGATGCAGCGATCTCAAACTGTAAATGCAAAGCAGGTCCCAGCCACCAGCATGAGTTCCTCTCCCCCTGGTATGGCTGCCAGTTGGTATCCAACCAACGGTGTAGAAGCTTTGAGGTCTAATGGCTTTATATCTCACCCTCCTACCAGTAGAAGCCTTAGTCCAAACTTCCTCAATTCTAATCAAATGTACCACCAACTTCAGTATCAACCTCCACAACAGTTTGTTGCAGGCAGTAGCAATTCAATAGATCCCCAGGCAATAAATCGAGGGAATAACATGTGGAGTAGAACTGCTCCATCATCATCACTCCCTGTTGCTTCTTCACTGGGTCTCTTTTCTGGACTAGGATCGGCAGCCACATCAGGGGCATCTTCTCCGGTAGACTGGAGCACTGGCGGGTCAATGCAGTTCGATTATACAAGCATAGACTGGTCGTTGGATAAAGGCTTAACTTCACCAAGGTCGCAATCTTTATGGCTAGGGCTTTCACCTTTTTCAAAGAGTAGTGCTAGTCATAGGTATGACTCAAATGCTTCAGGAGTTGTTGCTCAGCAGGGAATGAGATCGATGCCTTCTAATGGGAGCATTGTTCCCATTCCTGGTTTTCAAGAAGGTGGAGTAGCTTCGGGTGAATCATCTGCTGCTGGTTCTCGGGAGTGGAGTTCTCCTTTTGAAGGGAAAGATCTTTTTAGTTTACCCAGACAGTTTGTTTCTTCCCCTACTCTGTAGAGTGAGAGAAGAGAGAAACTGAATGAGAATAATAATGAAAGAAAGACCCAGAAAATGTGTGTGGATTTGATGTTGGTTTTAATGATTATACAGTTAATGGTTGCAGTGGAAAGAACATTCCAAGAGCATTTTCTTTAGCATACACAGTCACACATGCACTTTACATTCACACTTCCCAGTTCCCCCTTTACTGATCTAAATATTCTGATGTCTAAACAAGCATGGACATTTTAGAGTATTTGTTACAGCCACAAAACTAACATGACAAATTAAACTCTAAGAGTGCTAGTGGTGGTATCTGTTATGGTGCAAAACCTTTGGCTCTGAATTGTTTAATTTATATTTTGAGCCTAGTTTTGTGGTTGCAGCAGTATTCCTTTGTGCATGAACTTAAAAAATGTGGGCTAACTGCATTACCGAACCACCCTCGTATAATTGGTTTAATTCTTTATCTATATTTAATCTTAGGTGGAATTGGGCGTACTTTACAGTTAGTCAACTAATTATGTACTCCAAAGTCCTAAAAAACAAAATGTTACTTTACAATCCGCTTATAAAAGATATTAACAATGGAGTGCGGAATGGATACCCAATTTCCAACTGCAAGCAATTAGCAACCAGTAACCATACACAACAATGATTTTTTGTTTTAATATATAGATGGATTAATAAACCTGTTTGATGGCTACTATTAAAATGCCTTTTTTGAGGGTTTAATTTGATCATATGGCTAATTTATAGAAGTTGAATAACATTAAAGGTATGTTTGGTTGATGAATAAAAATAAGGTGAAAATATATAAGATAAACTATATATGTGTGTGTGTGTGTGTTGAAAATGAATATTATAATTATGGAAAGAAAGCATGGCCCACATTATCTGCAGGAAAGTGCAAAAGTAGAGATTGATAGCCTTTCATTGCTTTCAGTTGCACAAGCATAACTAACATGAAACCTGTTGTTTTTTTAGTTCAAATTTGCTCTCAAAATAACAAAGATGTTGAATTGAGTTAGATAAAAAAGGGTTACTAAATATAATATTACATATGATGTTTTCTTCTTCTCATGCTTCTTCATTCCAAGTTCCAACTCCATTCAACAAACCAAGAAAGCAGCAGCATCAACAGCTACTATGGAAGTCTTATCATCCAATTCAACAAACCAATCTTCAACAAAGCTTATTCAGTTCTGTTCATCTTCCTTATCCTTTGAAGAGAAACCTCCACAAGTGCTTCTTACAGAAGCAGTCTCAATCCATACAAGAGGAAGAACAGCAACAATTTGAGTTTGAGAGGCTGTCCTCAAACCTTAACCAAGCGACTTTGAAAAGGGAACCTGGTTGGTACTCTGCATACTCTCCTATTTTGTCTTCTGTCTAGTTTTGCCATTGTTAAGAAGTTCTGTGTCCTTAAAAGACTCTGTGCTAAGTGTTTTGACAAAAAACATAAAGGGCAAAACAATCTAGATAGAGATGTTGTGTCTTACACCCTGTTTCTAGTTTTTGGACAGACAGAAAATTTAGTAAATTTTGTTCCGGATAGAGAAATTATGTTAGTTTCCATATCTGTCTCCTTCTCCGAACCGATTTGTGTTTCTCAATGTCTTTATATTTTTGTCTTGAGAATATTACTGAGCCGAAAAATCCTTCAGTTTTATCATTTGTTATATTTCTTCTGAGATATTGAAACTTTAATATATTCAAAAATTTCCCCTTTGTGTTAATTTTGGCAGGAAGCTTATCCAGTGCAATTTTGCTTGTTGCAGGCACCACTGTGAGCCTCTTTTTTTTCACCTTTTTCCTTACAATATTGTGATCTAAATTATGAAGAGATATCCTTTCTTTTGAACATAATTAAAGATGATTGAATATGATTTTATGTGAATATTTGAATTACTATTCTCTCAATCACGGTTATCAAACTCAAGAGACTTGAATTGTAAAGTTCAAGTAATAAACTTGATTTGAGAACCCAAACTCATGAATTCTTACAAGTTTGAGTTAGCTAAATATTCGTCGTAGCACAATTTTCGATATCTTTATACGCTTTTGCCTGATTGTGTTTGTTGAAGCAAAGAAATGTCACAGGTTGGTGCAGGGATCCTTGCAATACCTGCAGTGACACAAGAATCAGGATTTTTAGCATCTGCAGTTACTTGCATTGTTTGTTGGATATTCATGGTAACTATCACCAGCTGTGTTATGTATCATTTCCAAATAGTATATTGTGATATCGAGACACGAATCACATGTTCTAGCAAGATTTTTCATTGTAGTAGTCTATTCCAGCTTAGTTATCTTTCAGAGGCTTGTAATTTTTTCTTACATGCACAACTGTTCATAACCTCAATTTTGCATGGAAAGTTTTTGCACATAATACGTGAAAACTTTTGTAGGTTTCAACAGGGTTGCTTATTGCTGAAGTAAATGTCAAAACCATGTGTGAACTTGGTTCTGGTGGTGTATCACTGGTAACTTTCTCTACTGCTTTCCCTTGCTTGATATTTTCTGTGATTTTATTTATCTAAAAATAAAATAGTTTTGTAATCTTCAAACAAAAATAATGCTGGATATCTTTTATCAGGATTTTGGTTATGCATACTAAAGTTCTATATAAGATGGATATTTAGATATGACAAGTTATCTTAGAAAGCTTGAAACTTAACAGTTAACAGATTTGTGTTATAATGTTGGAGTTTTTCATCCTCTAACAAATTTTAGCTTTAAATTCTGCCTATTTGGATTATTGGTAACTTGATCTTAATAAAGTTCAGGTATCCATGGCCAAAAGAACTTTAGGAACAGCCGGAGTTCAAATTTCAAGGTAAGTTCATAAGTCATCTTTGTAAAATTTCATTCACATCAACTATGGGAAACCAACATGCATAATATATCTCAGATTCTCAATTGCATCAATATGATATAATTGACTTAAAGAGGCATTAATTCAATGGAGAAGAGTTCTGCACTAATTCATACTCAAGTGACTACATTATCATGAAACCTTTCTTGCTTGTTATTTCTTAAACTTTACTTCTTTTGACTTTTGTATATGTATATATACTTCTTTCATCTACTTCTCTAAGATCAAATCTTTATGGTCTCAAGTAACTTCATTCAAATATTTTTTTAAAAAATAGCTAACAAGAATCCTCATTTTCTTGCAGTTGGTCATATATCTTCATCCATTATGCACTTCTTGTTGCCTATATAGCGCGATCTTCAGATATCTTAACAAATTATCTGGGCATTCCAATGTAAAAGTCACTACCTCTGCCTTAAATTGTGTCTAGATTCTACCAGTTGTGTTGTAACATTTTTTCCTACACCATCTTCATTCCTCTGCATTCAAATCTTGAAATCTTGTTATATGCTGATTCCAGCATTTTGGCCACAGATGGGAAAGTGCAACATTGTTTTCATTGATATTTGGAGGCTTATGCTTCTTTGGAAGGTTAGCTTGGCCTTCTTCCCTCATCTTCATGTAGATTTTACTTGCTTGATGTTCCCCACATTAAATTTACAATTATTTTTCACTGTACAACCTTATGACAAATTTGTATCATGCTATGCTTATTGTAACTAAGATAGTTAGAATGAGTTATTGAAATTCTAGTTCTAGTTTTTAATTTTGTAAGGTCAGAAAATTGACAAGGCTTAATTGTAATATGTAGCCAGCGATTTATTGGTGCGATTAATGGTGTTCTAGTAATCGGTCTCATTGGTTCCTTTGCTGCTCTTGTGGTAAGGTTTCTCATGTCGAAAACAAGTTGTTCTTTTTTTTTTTCTTCCTTTAAATTCTGTGTCTTTCACCCTTATTGCCATTAAAATGTTTTATCAAGATGAATTGTTTTCTGTTTTTTCAATTCAAGAGTTCATTAGTAACAAAACTAGTACATGATTATTCATGTCATAACAAACAGTTACATGGTTTATTAGCCTTGGTTTCATATCAGAAAATAGAGATTAATTTTCCTATCTTAGGCAGTTGCAAGTGGAGATGTACACTTGGATGCTCTTCTGAAAGCCAACTTCCAAGCTGCTCCTGCGAGTATACCAATTATTGCACTATCGTTTGTTTACCAGGTAACATCACCAACTTGCAGCTGTTCAACAATGGACAAAGTGTAACACTTTTGGCATATGCTTGTTCAGAATGTAGTGCCTGTTGTTTGTACAAATCTTGAAGGAGACATGACAAAAGTAAGGTGACAAATCTCATCATCTTTCTTTGCTCCAATATTTATTCCAATAACATGATAATCGAGCTTTTTCGCCTACTTTTGCTGATGTTGAAGTAACAAAATAGAAATACATGATTGAATGTCTGTAAAACTTTGTTTTATGCAATATAGAGATTCAGTCCAAATAGTTTTTCTATCCTTTAATAATATCAATTTTTTTCCCTTGTAGGACTGCAATAATCCTTGGAACTGGGATAGTTCTTGCTCTATTTCTCATTTGGAATGCTGTTATCCTAGGAACTATTACTGACAATTCAATGGGCGTCGATCCATTACAACAATTGCAGTCGACGAGTGGAGCAGTTGGAGTAAGTATATGACAGCCTCAACTGCATTTTGATATGCATATGCTGGAGTAATTTGATGGAAACATTTTTCTTTTTCTTACTGAATTTTTTCTTCTCTAACCAAATTCTGCAGCCTATTGTTGCAGCCTTCTCATTTCTTGCAATCACCACATCTTACATTGGATTTGTTTTGGGTTTATCAGACTTTCTTGCAGACTGTAAGTGGAGCAATATTCATTTTCTTTCTCATCTTTAATAGTTAATTTGAGCAAACCACCATTTTAATCCTCAAGATTTGTTTGCTGACAAAATGGCTCCTCAAAGATTCATAATTATATCATGGTATCCAAATGAATATAATTTTCATTTTAGTCTTGAGTAGACCATTGTTTATGAACATAACACTAACCATTTTCGGCAGACTTGTCAAGCGAAACCAAACTTTCGGGTACATAGGATCATCATCAATTGTTAAGGGACCATTTTGTCGAAAGACTAATCTTTCGAGAATGACTTATATTGTATGTTTAAGCAACAAGTATGCTGCAAATTTGCAAGACTAGAAATTGATATGAATCTAATTTGTATTTTCCAATTACCATTTGCTTTGCTTAGAAATATATATCTGAATGAATCTTTTATTGCATTATTATGATGATTTTTTCAGTGCTGCAACTCCCAAGTGGTCAGAACAAGCCTCTGCCATACATACTGACTTTAATTCCACCATTAATACTAGCATTGTTGGACCCAGAAATATTTTTCAAAGCCTTGGACTTTGCAGGAACATATGGAGGTATAGAAATAGTGTCATCCACATTTGTTGATATATAATCATCAATGTAAATTAAACTCTTTAACTCGTGAACTCTTGCGAGTTTACAAGTGAGAGTTTGTTTAGGTGAACTCATGAGTTTGATTACCCTGATGCTTCTTAATTTCACAACATGTTAGTATGTATTTGTTGGATTTAAATCAGATTCTAACACAGCAAGTATTTCTTTTCTTTTGTTTCCATTGTCACTATCAGTGTTGGTGCTTTTTGGAGTTATTCCAGCTGCAATGTCATGGTCTGATAGGTACTCAAATTCATCATCTGCATCTGTGAAAATACCTGAACTAGTTCCTGGAGGGAAGATAACACTACTACTGGTGCTTGGAGGATCAGGATATGTGGTTCTTTCTGAATTGATTCAGAACTTTCAGCACCTTTGAAGAAAGTCATGTAGCTACTATGTTCTTCCCCCTCTCTTATATAAGTTTTCTATTATTACTACAATATATGTTACTGTATAAATTATTCCACTTTGGAGAACCTGCTAGCTGTATAAATTGATTGGAGATCAAGAAAAGAATAAAGAAACATAATAAATAAATGATGGATACTACAACAACCAAAGCTAGAGATATGGATCATCCCAATATCATAATATCTTGTTTATTGTAAAGCATATATGCACTTAAGCCATTAAAATCATTTTTCTTTTTAATGATTTTGCTCATGAATTAATGGTAAGTGAAGACACTAATTTGACATGGTTACTTTAGTTTTTTGGCTTCCAAATGAAGAGTGTGTAATATAATTTGATAGCTTAGGGTGAAAAGTGGAAATAATAAAACCTTGTTATGATTTTTCTCATATTTGTTTTATTTAAAAAAAAAAAAAACGAAGAACATTGGAGCAATGATTGAGTTGTTTTCGTGTGACCTTAGGATCACGCTTTTGGGACCTCAATTTTGGTCGAGATGTTGAGTTTTATTTCTTGGATGATACGTAATTCATTTTCAAATGATGTCTGCAACTGCAAGTATTTCAATTTCCTTGAAGAATTTGAATGCATAAGCCTGGTTTCTTCTTCTAGCTTTTGTAGGACTTTGATATTTGTCGTTGATGCCAGTTGAGAAATAAGTGAAGGGTTTGACAATTCACAATTATCGTTACAAACATAATCTCCATAGTCTTCAAAGACTTCGATAGCAACGACCAATAAATATTGTCTTTGGAGAGAAGTCATATAATTACTTGTATCATTCCAATTGTATTATTCCTTAGTTGGTTCAGCATAGCTGGTGTCCTATTTGTCGTGTTAAATTTCCACCTCAACACAGCAAAGAGGACATGAGTTATGCTGAGCCAACCAAGGAATAATAGTAATACAATTAGAATGGTAAATATTGAATAAGGACCAGAACTAACAACACCCCAACTCTGTTCAGGAACATCAAAATTGGGGTGCCTTCCAGCCATTCTCTGCCTCATGAAATTATCCATAGCATCTACAAAACCATAAAAGCATCGAAAAAATCAACCTTCTGGACTTATGTTGAGCTTTATTACAAAGAGTTTTATTAGATAGTAACTGTATCTAACAATGAGTTTAATTAAGAATCTATTCTTAATATATAAAAGTAGATACATAAGTTTACCCACGTTACTTTTAAACCATTTCTCTTGTCCTACTAACGCCATGTCAGCAGCATCGCTTACTTGGCAAAATTTTAGAATCAACCACCTAAATCTTGCCAAATCAACTATTATTTCCAAATCAGCAAAAAAAATAAAATATACAAAAAAAATATACAAGTAATAAAAATATATGCAAATTAGGCTGCAAAATTATCAATGACAATAATTAGAAATTAATAGTGTCTAACCAAATTTGTAACCTACAAAAATTCATATTCCTATATTTATTATATTTTACCGTTACAAACAATCTATTCTTAATAAATATCCATATTACAAATGCTATAATAATCTATTAATCATAATAAATTTTACCGTCCGCGCATTGCGCGGGTCTCATTCTAGTATTTTTAAACTTAGGTGGTGTATTTATACTATGGTGGTAACTATTAAGCCTAAGATTTAGTTAATATAATATTGGATAAGATATTCAAAAGGAAAAAAAAAGATAAGACTAAAAATGTGATTTATACGAAGTCTACTATATATATTATATGAAATAAAACTTAATGTGTATATATATGTTAAAGAAGAAAAGTTTTTATTATGTATGTGGAGTGAATAATAAAAAATTTTAGGAAAAAAAATTATTAAGGGAAAGAAAATATGTTAAAATAAAAATTCGTATAATTGCTCTTCCGTAAATGTATAATGATTTTTTTACATTAAATCAAGTTAAGTTGGTTTAATGATTAGCTTACTAGTCCACAAGTAAGTGTTGAAAATTCGAATTTTGTCTTGTGTATATAATCAGGGCGAAGCTCGAACCCTTTTTAGGAGGGAGCTAACATGGAAAATACAACTAAATAAAAAGCAAAAAAATAAAATTAGAGAGGGGCCAAATTATAAAATTAGAGAACTTTATAAATAAAATTTATTTATTTGGGAGGGGCCATTGTCCCCTTCATGTATACTAAGCTTCGTTTCTATATATAACAATTTATTGATCAGGAACAAACCCTTAAAAAATTATAAACTCAATATCGTAGCGAATTAGTTCTTGATCTGTCGGATTAGAGAATACCGTAAAAATAAAAAAAAAATACTATTTTCCCATATTAGAGGATGGATATTGCACAGGTATGTATAAGATGCGGTCAAAATGATATTGCCAAAATTAATTACTAGAATTTTTGGAGAGAAAATTAATTTTGCTTTACCTGCATTTAAGTCATTCAAACACATACAATCAAATGTTTAATAAAAAATACTACGTGCATATATAGAATTTGCTAATATATTTGTATATGTATATATATTATTTAATTTATTTTTAATATATATTTTATATTTTAATATATATTTTATAGAGGTAATTATATTTTAGATTCAATTTAATAAACCTTTTATTTTTTAAAAATAATTTATTAAAATTGATTTTTTGAAATATAATTTTTTAAAAATTATAGTACTTATATTTGGTAATTAAATAAAAAATAAGTTTTAATGATAAGCACAAACAACAACAATTTTTAAAATCAAAATATTTAAGATTAAGGAAGAAAATAAAGAAGAACATTTAGTAAATGACAACTCAAGCATTAATAAGATAATAAATTGAATCAAATAACATATATTTGAATTAATTAAATTAAATAATTGATATAACAAACCAATTATAATTGTTTGGATTAATAAAGTAAGTTAAATAAACAAAAAATATCTTATAAATATATCATGTAAAAATTATAACATTTTTAAAAATTATTAATCAAAATACATAAGACGAAAAAATTAATATAAATTAAAACAAAATCAATTTATTTATTTCAGTTAAATTAAATAATTAATATAATTGATTAGTTATAGTTAATGCACTCAAATAAAATATTTAATAAGAATGATAAGAGCAATTTAAAAGAATGAGACTTTAGTTAAGACTTAGAAATGTATAAGAACTCAAACTGTAATTTGAGTCTTGGGATGAATCTAAGCATTATTTGGATTAATTTAAGAAAATTTAAAAGAATATGATATATTTTATTATCTGACAATAATATATGATGTCTGGTTGAATTTTTTAAAAGTTTGTGAATCCGATTGTGAATTTTAAGAATAAATAAATAAGGAATGTGATTTTTGACATGATGTGTATCAAATATATTATTATTGAATGTAAATAGATCAAAGTATGATTTTAAAAATGAAAAGGTGTCAATATGTGAGGGTAAAATATTAAATTGATCCCTTATGTTTGGGCGTAATTTTATTTTGGTCTTTAAGGTTTAAAGTGTCCTATTTGAATCCAAAAAAGTTTTATTTAGTTTCAATTTAGTCCTACTGGAGGTCAAAGATAAATAATTAACAAAATGTCCTACATGACAGCAGTGTAAGAACAAGATCGATAATCTAGAGAATAAGCACAAGCTCCAAAGGCACAAAATCAACCGTGGATGCATCAATACATTTATTTATCATTTTTCTTATAATTAAAATGAAATATTTTCTATAAAACAAAAAAAAATGTTAAATACATGTATTGATGCATCCACGGTTGATTTTGTGCCTCTGGAACTTGTACCTATTTTTCAAATTATCGACCTTATTCTTATACTGCTGTCATGTAGGATATTTCGTTAATTATTTATTTTTGACCTCACGGTGGGACTAAATTGAAGCTAAATGAAACTTTTTTGGATTCAAATAGGACACTTTAAACCTTAAGGACCAAAACAGGATTACGCCCAAACGTAGGGGACTAATTTAGTACTTTACCCCAATATGTGATTATAAAAAAGTATGTGATATAAATCGTGATGTGATGTTATTTTGATGAAACACTTGCACCTGGTAAGGATGATGGTTTTTGTCTCGTCCATAGTGAAAACGATAGTTTTGTTCTGCTCACAACTTGAAGATGATAATTGTTCTTGTGACAAATGCGATTATATGAAATTATAATCTTGGTTATAACTATGGTTATGTTTGATTAAGATTATGATTGTGATATAACAATTGAATTGGCAAGGATGGATGCTTTGTTCCGCTTGTGTGATTATGATTGAGTTATGATTATTGATTGGTAAGGACATGGGTTTTGTCCTGCTTGCGTCACTAATGAGACACCTGCATCTAACAAGAATGATAGTTTTGTCTTGCTTGCTCAGTGCTGCGTGGAGATGTAGGGATGGTGGTTTTGTCCTGTCCACATTCTTTCTGATCGTAAGAGTGGCCGGGCACGCAATTTCCGTATTAACTAGCCTCCAGGAGAAGGTGATAGGGCACTCTCCCTACGAGACCAGTTTATGATACGTACGAGATGTTTCTCTTGGGGATGCACGACAGAAAGACTATATCTGGGTTAGCTACTGGATGTGTCGGGTACACTTGAACTCACGACTAGTAAGACAGACATGCATTATACTGCATTTGTTTGTATACTGTTTGAAATTATTTGTTTGTTTGTACTTGTGTAATTGGAATATATGTAATTGTTTGCTTGTCTGTGATTGAGATTGTTGGTTTGGAATCCTAGTGAAGTGATAGTAGTTTTTTAAAAAAGAGATTGACTAGACGATAAATCTAGAAAGAGATAAACAGTGAGTAATATTTTCCATTATTGGACATAAGAAAAGTAAATAGTAGTAAAATTAAATTAGTTAATTATGAAAAAAAGGATAATTTAGATTAAAAAAAGAGTATTGAGGGATATGAGTTGAGAGAATAGCAGTTGAATTCTAAAAGTTTGGAAGACAAAAAGGAATTCAAAAGATAAAGATTCATAAGACGAGCATTAATTAATTGCTGTAAGACAATTTTTATTTTATATCTTTTTATGACAATTTTAAAATTCTCTGCTGAGATCGCGTGATTTGGTTCTCATCCCCTATATTTCAATATTTTTCAGGAAACAGATAAAAAAGTCCTTAAAGAGTTTACTGAGCATTGAACGTGCATTACTTTATTTTTAAGAGTCAATTTGAATTTAGTTATTTTTTCTCTCGCTGTTATTTTAGAATTCATTCTTTTAAGAGTGGCAAAAAAATGTATTTTATGTTGTATGTATATGAGTAAGTGTATAAAAGTATATGAGATATATTTAAATTCATGAAAGTGAATGTAATTGTTTGAGTCGTAATAATTGTTGTATTATCTTAATATATATAGGGGTTACCTGAAACCAGACTGATTAGCCTTGAATGTGTAGCCCAAACATTTGTATTGTTGAATAGGAGGGGGTGGTGTTCATACCCTGGGTCGAGCTGTCCGACCCAGGATGATTAGCGACAAAGCGACCGACCTCTTTAGGTCAAACCATCCGACCTCTTCCCAAAGAGCTCGGCCAAATTGACAAGAAAGCCCAAAGAAGGCCAAAAATCAAGGAACACAACCCAAATCCTAAGGCAGCCCAAGCCTACAGAGAGAAGAGCGGTTCCCTTGAAACTAAGCTGACCTCACCCAAAGATAAGATAAGATAAGATAAGATAACTAACTTATCTTATCTAAAAAGGTCACTCCATACCATTATAAATACACTGGAGCATCCAGGTATAACTCATACTCTGGTTCTACTAAAAACCTGCTTAATACCCTTGCTAACTTAAGCATCGGAGTCCCTTGCAGGTACCCCCCACCCTCCGGTGACAAAGGATCAGCAGCACAGCCAGTCCAACAAGTCGGACGCGACAGCTCCGGCCGCCACTCACCAGCCAGACACGTCAGCACCGACCAGTACAGAAGATCTCATCTGAGATCGACCTACAATTTCAGGTAACCCTCGGAACATTGGCGCCGTTGCCGGGGAATCTGGAAGTCATCCCATCACCATGGCGGACGACCATGACAACGACCACGATTCGGATCTAGAAGACAGAATGCCGCATAAGAACGCGGACACTACGCCAAAAGATACTCCTCAACCTAACAAACACAACGATCCACCAAATGTGGGAGCCGTGGAGGCACTTCAAGATCGCTTAAAGCAACTCGAAAAAGAGGTGGAGCATCAACGAGAAGCTGAGAGAGACCTACGAAGGGAAGTTAGGCGACGCCGTGAGTTAGAGGACAAGCTCTTAAAACTAGAAGCAGATCTCAAGACCAAGACTACTCGATCAAGTCACGACGATGACTCCCGTAAAGACCAAGATCCATTCACCAAAGAAATCATGAGGGCCAAAATCCCAAAAGACTTCAAACTTCCCGACATGACTCTGTATGATGGCACTACAGATCCTGGCCATCATCTCAGCAATTTCAGAAGTAGAATGTACCTCACCAACGTCTCAGATGCAGTTCGCTGCAAAGCCTTTCCGACTACTTTAACAAAGATAGCAATTAGATGGTTCGACAATCTACCTCCTAGGTCCATCTCAAGCTTCGATGACTTAGCCAAGAAGTTTTTGGCCAGATTCTCCATTTAAAAAGATAAGGCTAAGCACGCCCCAAGTCTATTAGGAATCAGGCAAGGAGATCGGGAAAGTCTTCGCAACTACATGGAAAGATTCAACAAAACATGCCTGGACATACAAAGCCTACCAACAGAGGTTGCCATTATGGGCCTCATCAATGGCTTGTGAGAGGGACCTTTTAGCCAATCTATATCGAAAAAACACCCCACATCCCTGAACGAAGTGCAAGAGCGAGCAGAGAAGTACATCAACATGGAGGAAAACTCTCGACTAGGAGAGACCTCAAAATCCAGACTCACCTACCCCTCCCGGAACAAGGATAAAGAGTCCAAAAAGAAAGAAGATCGACATGTGGAAAAAATAAAAAATACCACAATTACACCCCTCTTCGGGTGTCCCTTGTGGATGTCTACAGAGAAGTTTGCCATACTGAAAAAATACCCCCAGCTCGACCACTCAAAGGCAAAAAAGGAGGAGGAAATTGGAATGAATATTGCGAATACCATCGAATCCGCGGGCATTCTACCAACGAATGCTTTGACCTAAAAAATGTCATAGAAAAACTAGTAAGAGAAGGAAAATTAGATCGGTACCTAGCCACCCGAGACAATGAGCAAAGAAAAAGAAGAAGGGACGAATATGTCAAACGAACTGAGCGATCACCTCGTACACCAGAAAGACATGTCCACATAATACACGGAGGATTTGCGGGAGGGGGAATCTCCAAATCATATCGCAAAAGATATCTTAAAGAAGTATATCATGTCGAGGGAAAGGAGGAAGTACCCGACATCCCCACAATCACTTTTACCAAAGAGGACGCATCCGGCATCATCTCAGGGCACGATGATCCCATGGTCATCACTATTATATTAGCAGACGCAAATCTTCACCGCACACTGGTAGACCAAGGAATATCCACCGATATTTTGTTCAAAACGGCCTTCGACAAACTCGGCCTGGAAGAAAAAGAACTCAGAGCATATCCGAACAGTCTGTTCGGACTGGGGGACACTCCAGTTCAGCCACTTGGATACATCTCACTACACACGACTTTCGGAAAAGGCAACCAGTCAAGAACACTCAAGATAGACTACATCGTGGTCAACGTAAGTTCAGCCTACAATGCCTTAATAGGTCGGACAACATTAAATCAGCTCAGCGCAGTAGTCTCGACTCCACATCTATGTATGAAGTTCCCAACTATAGAGGGGATAGCCACGATAAAAGCAGACCAGAAGACGGCGCGTCGCTGTTACAACGAAAGTCTAAACCTCAGAGGCAGAGGAGAAGAATTCCACACCATTGAACTCGGTGGAGTTCAGAGGCAGGAAGAACTCCGCCCACAACCCGAAGGTGAAATAGAAAAAGTCCAGATCGGAGACATCCCGGATAAAACAACCAATATCGGTACAATCCTAAAAGGAAACACAAAAAAATCACTCATACAGTTCTTACGAGATAACGTCGACATCTTCGCATGGAAGGCCGCAGACATGCCAAGCATAGACCCAAAGTTAATGTGCCACAAGCTGGCAGTCTACCCGGGATCTCGTCCAATACAACAGAGATGAAGAAAGCTCGGACCAGAACGATCCCAAGTTGTGGAAGAGCAGGTACAAGCTCTACTGGAGGCAGGATTCATAAGAGAAGTCAAGTACCCACTATGGCTAGCTAACGTCGTCTTGGTGAAAAAATAAAATGGGAAGTGGTGAATGTGCACCGACTACACTGATCTCAACAAAGCCTGCCCAAAAGATCCTTATCCACTCCTAAGTATCGACGCTCTGGTAGATGCCTCCTCCGGATATAAATACCTCTCGTTTATGGACGCATATTTGGGATACAATCAAATCCCAATGTATCCACCCGACCAAGAAAAAACTTCATTCTTAACCCCCAAAAGCAAACTACTGCTACATCGTCATGCCTTTTGGTCTTAAAAACGCGGGAGCTACTTATCAGAGATTAATGAATAAGGTCTTTACGAATCACATCGGAAAAATCATGGAAGTCTATGTGGACGACATGTTAATAAAGACACAAAGCGAAGAGACGATATTTTCCGACCTAACCCAAGTATTCGACACTATAAGAAGGCATTGCATGCGACTCAATCCTGCAAAATACACCTTCGCAGTAGAAGCTGGCAAATTCTTGGGTTTTATGCTCACACAAAGAGGAATCGAGGTAAATCCGGATAAATGCCGGGCTATACTCGACATGAAGAGCCCGACTTATGTCAAAGAGGTACAACAACTCAACGGAAGGTTGGCAGCCTTGTCCATATTTCTAGCCGGATTGACAATAAGATCTTTCCCCTTCTACACCACTTTAAGGAAGGGAAAGAAGTTTGAATGGACAACGGAGTGCGAGCAAGCCTTCCAAAATTTCAAAAGATTCCTGGGACAGCCACCTATCCTAACTCGGCCACGGGAGGGAGAACCACTCATATTGTACCTCGCGGTAGGAAGTCGGGTAGTAGCCTCAGCACTAGTTCGAGAAGACGACAATGGGCAACAACCCGTATACTTCATCAGTAAAGCATTACAAGGATCCAAGCTGAACTACCAAAAAATAGAAAAATTTGCCTATGCTCTCATACTAACATCTCGACGACTTCGTCCATACTTCCAAGCTCACACCATTAGGGTTCGGACCAACCAGCCCATAAAAGGGATATTGCAGAAAATAGACCTAGCAGGCAGAATCTTGCAATGGGCAGTCGAGTTGTCCGAATTCGACCTTCAATACGAAGCTCGGACAGCCATCAAATCACAATACCTGGCCGACTTCATTGCAAAATTTACAGACACCCCGGAAATCCCCACAGAATGGAATCTCTACGTGGACGGCTCCTCAAATAAAACTGGAAGCGGCGCGGGTGTGATAATTGAAAGCGACCAAGGAACCCAAATCAAACTCTCCCTCAAATTTGGGTTCCCTGCCTCAAACAACCAAGCTGAATATGAGGCACTACTAGCTGGTTTGAAGCTGGCTAAAGAGGTAGGAGCTCAAAAACTCATCATCTTCAGTGACTCACAGGTGGTCATTTCACAAATAGCAGGGAGCTACCGAGCCAAGGATCCCACCATGAAAAAGTACTTGGATAAAATCAGGGAATAGCTCGGACAACTCGGGAAATATGAGGTCCGCCACATACCTCGCGAACAGAATGCTCGAGCTGACGCACTCTCAAAGCTAGCCAGCACCAAACCAGGGGGCAACAACAGAAGCCTCATCCAGGAAAAAGGTTGTTCTGTTTTATAATTGTTCAAATAGACTTCTTTATTGTATTTTTAATTTTTATCTTTCATAAGTATATTATAATAAAGTGTCATGGGAGAATGACATATTGTGGTGAATATTTAATATAGAATGAATATTCCACCCGACTCCTGACAATTGTCTCGAAAGGACAACGAGGCTAAAAAAAAAACATTCAATCCGGTCCCTGATCTATTTTTTTGGGACTGATTAGCCCTTATGCAAAAAAATAACA
The DNA here is from genome assembly GCF_003086295.3 of Arachis hypogaea. Taxonomy (NCBI): domain Eukaryota; kingdom Viridiplantae; phylum Streptophyta; class Magnoliopsida; order Fabales; family Fabaceae; genus Arachis; species Arachis hypogaea. The sequence continues at coordinate 5,366,583 of NC_092048.1, forward strand.
TTAACTTTTTTTGGCACAGGAATCTCGTTATCTTTTTGCGTTAATTGTCACGAATCAGATTGAATTTTTTTTTTTGTTAAGGACCTCGTTATCTTTTGAGGTAATTGTCAGGAGGCCGTTTTAAATTTTTTTCCTTTAATATATTAGATGAATAATCTGCTTAAGATTTATAATTAATACAACAATAATGGTTAAATTATCTAATGTTATATGAATTAAATATATTTAAAATTTATTATAAATACACAACCTAATTTAAACTTACTCATCTACACACCATGGCTTATCCAAAAAATATAAAGACATGTTAAGTATTTTGAATATATTAAAAGAATATTATAATAAAAATAATTTAAATAGTAAAACAACAAAAAAGTACTATAATATGAATAATTCAAATAATAAATTGAAGGTTTATTAAGCGAAAAAAATATTACTAGTAATTTATAATATGTAGGATCAACACGTTATATTTGTACATTATTTTAACAATTAATTAAAAAAAAAAGTATTAGAGACCATTACAATCCTACTAATATGTTAATATTTTTTAATTAAATAATTAATCATTAAAATAATTGAATATATAATAAATAAATAATAAATTTATATATTATAATATAATAAAAAATTATAAAATATAAAATAAATATTTTTATATATAATAATTAATTTAATATACATTTAATATAATTAAATTTAATAATAATGACATAATAATTTATAGCATATGCATAATAATGTCATGTGCATGGATGTAACATATAGAAAGAGAAGTACACTCGGTAGGTATTGTTATATAACATTAGCATGTGCTGTGTTACAATGAGGTAGAAAGAAATTAAAATAAAATAAAATAAGAAAAACAACGAATTTATTTACAATAGTATTGTCTACCACGTGATAATGCATTCAATTGTTTTGAAATTAAAGTGCTAGACTGAAAAATTAAAATAAAAATAGGTCAGGAATGACTTTGTGCCCATGTGATATAGAATCCAATTAGTTACTCCATAATTAGTGTCAATGACAAATAATAACATGAAAATAAATTCAAATACATCGTAATTTATTATTTTTTATTATTAATTTTAGTCAAGGGTCTAATATTTTTTATTTAACAGCTAAAGTTGTAAAATTTATGAGTTTATGTACATTCGTTAAACTCATTTAAGTTCAAACATAGACTCATACAAGTTTACTTTTATCAATCTTTTTAAAATAAAATATATATATAAGATAAAAAAGTACTCAAATCAATACACCATCTATATTAGGAATTTAAGATCTATCCCTTAACCAACATTCTCAAACTTGCTAAAAAAATGTCTAACCAATTCAAAATCATTCAAATAGTCATATATAATTAAAAAATATATATAAATAAAGAATATAAATATTAAACAATGTAAATAACAATTAAAAAAATTAAATAAATTATTAAAATCAAATTCTTAATTTACTAAAATAATTAATTTTTAAATTTAAATTATTAGAGTTAGGCAATATAACCTTCTCTTAATATATTGTCACATAAATTAATATCAGATATAATAATATTTTACCTTATTAAATTCGACAATTCAATCAGATATCCTTTAAAAGTTTACAATATTTAGCCTTTTATTATAATAATTTAAAAAAAATAAAACAAACACATCTAAAAATTATGAATAGATTTAGTATTTTTTAAAAATTAAATACACCTCTAAAATATAAATTAAATAAAACTGATAAATTTTAAATTTTAAATTTCTATTTCAGATTTAATATATTTAATTATTAATATATTACAATTTATTAGTGACTATTAATATATTACAATTTAAATACACATCTAAAAATCAAATTAATCAAAATTTAAAATTTTGATTTTAAAATTTTAAAATAAACTTTAAACCATCTGAATATTAACTAATCTATTCTATTATATAAAAATCGGATGTCTGCACTTAATGATGGAGCTGACGTGGCATGCTCTGGATAGTGTTTCCCGATTTAATTATTTTAACTCATTCAATACAATTTATTACCATGACTTAATTATATCAGCTAATTGATTTGATTAGATATTTAAATATTAATATAATTTGTTATAATATATATTACTTAATTAATTTTACTACATTAATTGTAATTTATTATATTAGTTAATTAATTTATTCATTTATAAAGTATGAAATAAAATAAATAATTTATTATTTATTCTAATTGAATTCATTAAATTTAATTATACATTATATACGAATTAATAATATTTTGTAAATCACTTTATATTATATATGTATTAACAAAATATTATATATGTCTTAATGTGTTAATTAAATATTATATACGCACAGAAAAATAAATACAAAGATGATTTATATAATATTAATAATATTATATTAGCACAGTAATTTTTTTTATTTTGATATCATATAGTATTGATAATGATAATATTATTATATAGTATTATATAAACTTTCTAATATTAGTATAGAAGATTGGAAAATTATTCCTTATGGCAATTACTCTTAGTGAAATAGTGTATCTCTTATATAGTATTGATAATTGTTGCTTAATTTAAAGTAATTGTATGTTGATATCTTAAATTTATTTTTAATATTGACCTAAATAGATAAATCTAATTGAATTGAATGATTATATAAAATATTTTATATTATTAATATACTAAAATTAAATTTATTTTTCGGTACAGAATTTTATAGGTAAATTTTATACAAGATTAAGTTATTTTTTATTTTTTTATTTATTTTATCTATGTTACTTTATTTAATTTTAAGTAGCGTCATATTTACAATTACCGCCAATATGATATTTTATAAAATATGAAAATCAATTTTTTTTATAATTTAAATATCAATGTTTGAGTTAATTTTAATTTAACTTTTTTAAATTAATGTTATCTTTCATCTATCTATCTATTCTATTATATAAAAATCGGATGTCTGCACTTAATGATGGAGCTGACGTGGCATGCTCTGGAGAGTGTTTCTCGATTTAATTATTTTAATTCATTCAATACAATTTATTACCATGACTTAATTATATCAGCTAATTGATTTGATTAGATATTTAAATATTAATATAATTTATTATAATATATATTACTTAATTAATTTTACTACATTAATTGTAATTTGTTATATTAGTTAATTAATTTATTCATTTATAAAGTCTGAAATAAAATAAATAATTTATTGTTTATTCTAATTTTTTTTGGTGACTTAAAAGAAAATAAACAAAAATTAAGAAAGAAAAAAAAAACAAGAAACTGCTTAAGAAAGGCAGTCCCGCTGAATACTACTCTCAAATTCTTTCCAAGGCAATGGAAGCTCCACTTGGGGAGAAATAGTCCTCATTGCAGTCTTTGCCATGATGTCTGCTACTGTATTTGTATCTCTCAAGATCAACCGAGATCAGCACGCCATTTCCAAGACATGATATCTCGGATTTTTAAATTCATTAAATTTAATTATACATTATATACGAATTAATAATAATTTATAAATCACTTTATATTATATATGTATTAACAAAATATTATATAGGTCTTAATGTGTTAATTAAATATTATATACGCACAGAAAAATAAATACAAAGATGATTTATATAATATTAATAATATTATATTAGCACGGTGATTTTTTTTTTATTTTGATATCATATAGTATTGATAATGATAATATTATTATATAGTATTATATAAACTTTCTAATATTAATTAGTATAGAAAATAGGAAAATTATTCCTTATGGCAATCATTCTTAGTGGAATAGTGTGTCCCTTATATAGTATTGATAATTGTTGCTTAATTTAAAGTAATTGTATGTTGGTATCTTAAATTTATTTTTAATAATGACCTAAATAGATAAATATAATTGAATTGAATGATTATATAAAATATTTTATATTATTAATATACTAAAATTAAATTTATTTTTTGATACAAAATTTTATAGGTAAATTTTATACAAAATTAAGTTTTTTTTTTATTTGTTTTATCTATGTTACTTTATTTAATTTTAAGTAGCGTCATATTTACAATTACCGCCAGTATGATATTTTATAAAATATGAAAATCAATTTTTTTTATAATTTAAATATCAATGTTTGAATAGAAGAATTTAATAGACTCAGAAAGGGAGAAAGAGAGAGAGAGAGAATTAGTAATGGGGACAAAAATATAATAAAATTTAGGTATAGATATTTTTTTTTGCTTCCCACGATATTCAACAAGTTAAGGACTAATCCGTCATGAATTTGAATTCCATTTAAGAATCTACAATTGGCCGGCAACGAGTTGCTATACATATGAGACAGAATTCGAACCCTCAATACTTATTTAAGCAGACGACTAAGTTGATCACTTGATCAATCTAAATTGATTTAGATATATTCAAAATTTAAAATTAGAACTATCTAATACATATCGATAAGAACTAGAAATATACACACAATCATTATTATAATATTTAAAATAATAAAAATATAATTTCATACACATAGTATAATATTTAAAATAACAAAAAAATATTTATAAGGACCTTTTTTATTTTTAACATAATTAAATATTATTTTTTATATATATTTTTAAATAATTATTTTACTTAATTATCAAATCTACTTATTATAATTTTTATAGTATAAATAAATTTTTTAACCAAAATAATTACAGTATATTAATACATAGATAATATATTTTTTTATCTTAAACAATTTTTAAAAAATCACTAATAATTTAAGTTGTGTTTAATTAAAAAACTAAGTTTTAATTTAATTATTAATTAATTAACTAATATAATATAATTAATTATCACTAATTTTTTAGTGTATTTATTTATTTTTTATATACTAAATCAAATTTTACAATATAATTATTATTATGTGTTAAGTTTAACAAAATATTTTTTAACATAAAATACAAAAGAACTATTTATATTTTATTTTGAGACAAATATAATATAATAAGTGGTATATATGTATATAAATATTAATTTTTTTAAAAAAATTTGTGGGGGCAAATGTCCCCTTTATATTAAACGTGGGTCCGTCTCTGGCTGTGAAGGAAGATGGGAGTTGTGAATAGGTAAGCGGTGATGGACTCAGCAACAACATGACAGGAGCTATGCGGTTTTTTTGTGAAAAAGTCGAGAAGAGGAAGATTTTAGGTGAGGATGATTGAGTTTATCTTGCATGTAGAGTATAGACTGAAGCTATGAATCATGTGTGATGTGAGGCAAATCCTAATTCCTAAAAAGTGTTTATACGTATATATTCGGGGGCAGGTACACCCTAAACCCGACGATACCTGTCTTGAGCAAAATCTGTCCCGACTCGGGTCAAGTTATTACCCTTTTCATTCGGGTATGGACGGGTCGGGTACCTGCGTATTCAAAAACTCCTGCCAAGTCTAACCACGTATTGATACTCCTTTTATTAAGGGTTTGTCGCTAGCCAATGGATTGCTATATACACAAAAAGAGATTTCTAACTCCTAATAGTTGTTTAAGCGGACGAGTGAGAGGATTACTTAACAAACTCAAATTGATTAAGATAAATACTAATTATTTTTAATATTTTAATATTAAAAATTTTGATAGTTTGATTTTAATTATAACTTTATAAAATATTTATAATAATAATTACTATATATATTATTTAATTTTTTAATAAAATTTTTAATATAATTTTATGTATTATTCCGTACAAGGTACGGGAACATACACTAGTACCATATAAAATTCTGAAAAAAGCGGAGCAGTCACATTCACCGCATTTTCCTAAACCCAGATGCGCACGCCGTACGTGGTTCTCATCCGCCACTGTTCACCTTCTTTCTCTACGCTCAACCTCGACGCGGCCTTCCCCCTCCTTGGCGCTCATCCACACCTCTTCCTTAGCGCTCATCTTCGTCGCCGCCTTCCTCCTCCTCGTCGCCGTTTGTCCGCATCAGCGCAGTCCGTGTCGAAAAGTACCTAAGGTTTGGATGTTCTGTTCATAGAGTTTTTCTCTATACATTCTCTGATACCATTGTTTTTTTATTATTCTGTATAATATTCTTTTTTAATTAAAAATCGAATAAAATGGCTTGAAGAGATTCTCATATATATTGCAATATTGAATTATTTTTGCATGTGTAATTTATGTATCTTAAAAGTGTTTACGTTCTTCACTGAATTTTGGATGTGTTTAGGAGAGTTTTAGTTGTCTGTAAGGGGTTATTATGTATTTACGTTCTTCACTGATTTTGGATGTGTAAACAGATAATTTTGTATGTGTACTATGTAAGAAGGAGATAGAGTCGGTGGATCATTTATTTCTCCTCTGTGAGTTAACATGGCAAGTGTGGTGCAGTTGGTTGAGATCTTTTGGGGAGGTGTGGTCTATTCCTGGGACCATAAGGGAACTGTTTGAGCGGTGGACTGGTACGCATAAGCGAAAACAAGATCAGAAGAAATGGTTGTCGGGATTCTTTGCAGATATTTGGAACATTTGGGTGGAACGCAATGCAAGGATTTTTCAGAATCAGGAAACAGGAGTGGAGTTCGTAATAAGGAAAACGATGCTGAGTTACAATGAATGGACTGAGAGTGATTCTTTTGGTGGTTGATAACGTTGCCGAAAACTACAGGGATTTTATATTTTATGGAGTACTTGTTGTTTCTTTCGTGCTCTATATTAGTGTGTTGAGCTTATTTTGATTAAAAAAAAATTTGTATGTGTAATACTATAAATTTTGGGGGTGTAATAAGACTAAAGAGAAAAGTTTAGGGGACAACACTTTGTTAAAATCTGGCCAGCACTTAATCATCAAAGAAAAATGATTAATCCTACATTATTAAAAGTCATCTCACACCATTGAAAATATTGATGATGACTAATTGATGGCTAAACATCAGAAATTCTACTACTCCTAACACTCCTCAAAAATAAATTTAAAAGAGCGTGTTGTACAAAGAGAAAAAACATTAAAAGAAAAAGAAATAATAACAAACTATAAAATGGATAAAAAGTTAGAAAAAATTTAATTTTTAAAATTTAAATTAATTTTAATTACTAATGTGTACCTAAAAAATATAAATATATTTTAATTAAAAAATAATTAAATAATATTAAAAATTGACTAAAAATTAAATTTTATTGTATAAATAATATTTTTCTAAATTCGATTACCTGTCAAGCACAACACCCAATATAATTAAATCAGATCGAATGAATGCTGAGTTTTTTTTGTTTTATATTTTTTTATATATATAATCAATTTGAATGTCAAGTTTCAACCATTAAAATAAAAGAATGTGAGAAATTTCTTGAGTTGACAAATTATTTTTACTGTGCCTTTCAAAAATTGTCATTATCATCACCTTAATTTTATTTTATTGATTTTAAATTTTGAAACACGTTTAAATAATAAGAAAACTTGAATTAAATTAAAATTTAAACTTAAATTTCAGTTATCATCTTAATTTTTTATTAATTTTAATTCAAAATTTCAATAGCAAGTTTTAATAACAAAAGCACTCGAATTAAAATTGAAATTTGAAGTATATCTAACAATGTGAATTTTAGGAAGAGAAAAAAAGCGTATATAAATAAGTAAATAAAATATATGAAATATTAATAATTAAGAATTAGGTGTAGTATGTAAAATATGGCATGCAAGAAATTTTCAAGTTTTTTAGTAGAAGGACACCTCAGCTGATCTGATCCTCTCGTAACTGAGTATGAAAGAAGACATGAATATTTAAACGGTTGAATTTGGATGACTCATCCTCCTCCAATATACCAGTCCAGAAATTATTCATTCTTCTTTCCCACACAGCATTTATATAGTTTTGTTTGTTAGATGAATAATCTATTTTTTGGTTTATTATTATTATTATTATTATTATTATTATTATTATTAGATTCGAACTAGTTCTAATTTTATTTTGAGTCTTATTTTTTCTTTTTCTTTTTTATCTTATCCAATATTATATTAACAAAATCTTAGACTTAATAGTTATCACCGCAGCATAAATACACAACTTAAATTTAAAAATATTTTTAATTAAACACATTGTTATCAGTTGGATATAATTACTATCTAATAAAAAAATTTTATAATAGAACTAAAAATTCAAGTCCAGAAATTGTGTGTCGACAATTTGACTTTTCAATTTTTATTCTCTTCAGTTTGGTATTTTAAAGTAACGATGTTTTGAGGTATTGGGAGATAAATTGAAAGATTAAGACGAATATTATGTTTGTTAGTTTAGTATTAAAATTTCAGTTTATATTTTCAAAATTTAAGTATTTTAGTATTTCTAAAATTTTTAGAGATAAAGACTAAAACTTTAATAATAATTTATATTTAAAATATTTTTATTTTAATTAATTAATTCTAATTTTATTTTTAGAATTAGAACTTCATTCTTATTTAGTTGTTGTCTCTCACTTTATACTAAATATAATATTAAAATTTATTTCAATCTCTACTTTTTAGTTTCAGTCTTTTAATCTCTATCTCTCTCCCAAAATGGGACAATGGACAACCGAAAAAAACGAGATTATTGCAGAGTCCATAAGGTAGCGTTTGTTTTGAAGTACTGAGACAGAGACTGAGAGACTGAGACTCAATATCGTGTTTGTTAGTTTAGAGATTGGTACTAAAATTTCTGTCTCTGTCTCTAAAATTTCAGTATTTCAGTACCTCCAAAAAGTAGGGACACAGGGGACTGAAATTTTTAGAGATGGAGACTGAAACTTTAATAACATTTTATACCTAAAATACTTTCATTTCAATTAATTAATTCTAATTTTACCCTTTGTGCAAATTAAATTAGAATTTCATTCTTGTTTTAATTCCTGTCTCTCATTTTGCACCAAACAGAATAGTGATATTTATTTCAATCCCTGTCTCTTAGTCTCTATCTCTCAGTCTCAGTCTTTCCGTCTCTATCTCTCCACCAAACGCTACCTAAAGAATCATGGAGGCAAGAATTAAAATAGCATTCCGAAGATTTCAGGACTTAATCGCAATGACAAGAGTTGTCGCTTAAGATGGACCAATCATCTTAATCCAAGCATCAAGAAAAGTGCATTAACTTCGCAAGAAATTCATAAAATCATTACAATCCATCAATATTTATATTTTTTCTTGGACACCATTCCCGATCATGATTGGTAAGTGCCTTATTATGAACATTAATCTTTTTATTATGTTAAATTATTGGAAAATTATCAGGTGTACCGGAGAACATCGGTATTCCAGTTGTTTTAACCATTGATTTCAATTAATATATATTATATATATTTTTTATAATTAAGTTCAACGGTTAAAACAACTGGAACACCGATGTTCCCGGTACACCTGATAACCTTCCTTAATTATTAACTGAATTATGAATGTTATGTCGCAAATAGTGTGGATTTTCAGGCAGTCCTAACATACAGGTTTCAATATACCATCGCCATTACTGTCACCATCACTATTGCAATTTTTTTTTGGACACCATTTCCGATGAGTGGTAGGTACCTTGTTATAAACTTAATTTTAGTATGCAAACAACTGGGTTAGTTGAACATTTAATATAAGAATCTAATTGAGTAATAAACATATTATTGAATCTCATTGTTATTTAAACATGGCAGATAGCTATATATAAATGACCAACCACCTAACCAAATGAAGAAGGTATAGAGATAGAGTTATATTTATAAATAATGACTTATTAGAAAAAGTTATAGATAGTTATATTTAAGCTGCTTTTTATTGTCTTTGATAGCAAAGTTTTTTTAAGTGGCTGAGTCTCATCTTGATTAGGATATTCCCTTGAACATTCTAACATAATTCAATGTCTACAAAATAAATGCAGTAGGATTTAGTAATACTCACTCATGTTAACTTGCAATCTATTTATTATTGAATGAGATATGAAAATAAGATGTTAACCTTACTTTAAATCTTTAATAAGAAAAGTACTAAAACATGTTTGAAAGCATATACATGCATATAGCACATCTCATACAAGTGATACAACCACAAGTGCTAGAGAATGATGCTGCTTGTGAGTGACACATTGTCATAATAATTAATGCAAAAGGGTCCATCTCTTCTTGCTTTTTGGACATGACAAAATTACAAAGGCTTGTCTATCATCAAAAGTTGGCCCCCACTACATGACACTTTTCCATTTCTTTATTATGATTTGTCTTTTTCATTGGCACTTATCCTAAGATTATTCATGCAAAAACAGGCATAAAGTACTGTACAGAGAACTAAGCTACTTTGACTCAATCTTCCTGCTATAGATAATAATTACCATTTTATTTTAAATGAAACTATGTAAGTCAGGTTCTTACCACAATATTTAGAAGATGAGTCTAGAAAAAGGATTATATTTGACTTCTCTAATTATACACTTAACCAAAACAAGATACAAGACAAGACACATACTTATCAAATTAGACACATGAAACCTTATCACAATTATATGGACAAGATGAGTGATAAATTTTCAGCACTATCTGTAGTATCTTTTTTTTTCCCCTTTAAAGGTTTATGCTACAAAACATGGAATAAAACTAGGTTCAAAATATACAGAAAGTATATTCAAGAAGCTTTCATATTTTCAATGAACCAGACACAATAAACCAAATACTCTGATAATGCAGCTATCTCATAATGCAGCTATCTCAGGAACTAAGCAGCATGAAAAAATAAAAATTGTACAATGACAGGTAAAAGCTTCAAAGAGAATCAACTAAGCAAGCAAATTGCATGTACAAAGATTGTAACAAACTTCTATCTACCATCTTCCATACATGAGATAAAGTTTAAAATGCAACATTTTTAAAAAAGCTCTTTCTCCTCCGAATTTTAAGATACAAGCATTATTGGACAGTCTATTATCCATGATTATCATTTGAACTAGAAGAAGCTTCCATGATTATTGTTTTAACTGGAAGAACGGAACGGCCACAGAAATGATAGAGGATTTCTCCTTCCTTGGCTCTGATGGCTGCTCTCCCTGCTCCTGGAGCTGCTCTCGCTGTCACCACTACTGTTGGCGTTCCTTCCACCCCCACTTCGACTACCACGAGAACTAGCATGTCCTTGAGGTGGAAGTTCAACACGGCAAACAGGACACGAGTTATGCTGAACCAACCAAGGAACAATACAATCAGAGTGGTAAATATGGTTACATGGCATCTCTCTGGCTTCAGATCCCAGTTCAAATTTCTCTTTACACACGGGACAGTGTGAATCTTGGCGAAGATGCGCACTCGTGATCTTAATAGTAGGCATTGCGTCAATTGAAGTACGTGCAGCTGGGGGTGGACCACGCCGTTCATTCATGGTGAGTTGCTCAATAAGTTCTTCAAGTCCAGGGCCCATAAAGTAGTCACCGAAATCAACACCCCTCGGACCACCTCTTGGACTGCCGCCATTAGCCAAGGTGAATCCAGGAACTTGACCGTGAAATATCAAATAAGGACCAGAACTAACAACACCCCAACTCTGTTCAGGACCCGGGGCAGGACCAGACCTCCCTCTAACATCAAAATTGGGGTGCCTTCCAGCCATTCTCTGCCTCATGAAATTATCCACAGCATCTATAAAACCAAACCTTGGATCAGGACCCCTCCGCCCCATAAAAGCATGCAAAGCATCGAAAAAATCAGGCATCTGATGGAACTCCCCCATCTGTGATGATGGAAAGGCATGTTGAGGCGCAAATCCTTGCAATTCATTAAGTTCTTGAACGAACCCTCCATCACAGTAGGGACAAACAACATCCCTCCCTCCGAGCACAATTGGCTGCCTGCATTCGTAACACCAGTGCGTTGCTCCACTTGACATTCTTTCTCTTTGACTAAAGCCTCCAATTCTGCACCGGATTTCACTTCCCTTCTGTACAAAATACAGAAACAACTAATAGATCAAAACTAATTATAAAATCGAAATCAATCAATAAGTAATACAACCTTGAGGATTCAATTGGCTTATTATAGTGTTGATATGTACATCCTCATCAATGAAAGCTTTCTTCAGACAGCAATTGGATTGAAAAGAAAACAGAAAACCATGCAAGAAATAAATGAAAATGTAGCATTTTTCCTTTAAAAAATAACTAAAAATGCATGATCGAGTTGGACGCAGATGACAGCAGCATAATTCTGTTGCAAAAATAACCTAGGATTGGAAATGAAAATACAAATCAAATACAGTTTGTTGTTGTTTTTGTTGTTCTAGAAGACAATTAAGGCTTTATTCAGCATATAAAAGCACATAAGAACACTAATTACCAGTAAAGGGTAACTCGGGGCTAAGAACAGAGAGCTGCAAGTGCAGAAATCACTTGAGTATCTCTTTTGGATCATATCATGATTTCTGAGGCACAAAAGCAAGTTGAAAAAAAAAAATGCAAGTAACTAAATGCAAACCACTCTGTGATATTGAATGTATTCCTCAAACAATTGTCCAATTCAACAATTCCAATAAAAAATTTCATGTGCAGTAAGACAAAAACTTGCTTCAATCCATCATCACAACAAAATTCAGTTCGGGAATCAGGTACACAAGTCACACAAAAGGGGCAAAAAAAAAAAAAAAGTAAAAATCTCTGCATATTGAAAAATAGGTCATTTCTAATAACATTATTTTTTTTAAATCCATCACCAAAGACAAACAAGGGAGTAACAAAATTCTTTCACAAATCACAGTTTACTCTCACATAAACAGCAATTACGATTCAATAATAACATCAAATTCAGTCACAGTAGAGAGAAAGCATCACACACATACAGAGACACAAAATCCAAAACTGAAAATTGAAGAGTAAGCAGAAAATCCCAGCTCAAATCAAACTGTTGTTATAATCAAAGCACTAATTTTTAATTCAATTGGGTTCCCAAGTAATCAATACACTTCAATTCCACGGAACCAAATCACTGACTGAAGGGGGGAAAAAGGGTTCCCAAAAAGCAAAAAGTACGAAACTTTTGGAAGATAAGGCAGAATCAAAGCTTCAGGATTCGTCAGAGATAACTTACCAAAGGAAATCGAAGCTTAGAAGGCCAAATTTCTGAGCTTCGGAGAGAGAAAGTAGAGAGAGAAAATAAGAAGACGAAGAAGAAGACCCTTTTTTATGGTTTCTGGGGTCATCCACTGAGAGGGGAAAAGTCTTCATTTTTTACTTTTATTTATTTATTCATTTATTTATTTATTAGTAATCTGAACTTTTTTTTTTCACCGCTGGGGGCTTGAAGAAGAACTTTGATTCTTTCGTATAATAAAATACTATTTAAGTAGATAATAAATAAGAACAAATAAAAAATAAATTGATGATGGATTTTCCTAGTAACTACTTCCCAAATGCAATAGAAATTATAATCTACCTAACTTTATTTATTTATTTATATTTGTATATATTTATTCTTTTTTTGACATGTACCTAAACATATGGCTGCTTGCAATGAAATGAAAATGAAAATGAATTTTCTAATAAATTTAATGTAAATTTTGTTGTGATTACATTAAGGTGGAAAAAAACATCTAAGAACTTTTTAATCTTAAATATTGTATGAACATTTTATGTAAGACAATAAAGTAGCATCCGAGTTAACTAAAAAATGGTAACAAGAATAAAAAATAAGGGAAAGTATATTTTTTGTTATTTTATTTTAAAATTATTTTATTTGTATTAAATATATTTCTAAAAGATAAATTTTTAAAAAATTTAAGATCAATTCAACAATAATGTATAATAATTATGTTTAATTTGTTTCTATTAAAGATTATTCTTACGAAATTATTGTTGAATTGGTTTTAAATTTTTTAAAAAAAAATTAGCTGTTAAGAATATATTTGATATAAATTAAAAACTTTTGAAATAAAATTAAAATAAAATAAAATTTAAGAATATTTTTAAAATTTTTGCTAAACTTTAAAAATAAAAAGTATATTTTATCCTAAATATTAATAACAAAAATTGGATTTTTTTAAATAAATAAAATAAATTTAATATTTCTCAAGCGTAAATATTTCTAAATTTGTATGTATTGATAAATATTATATTTAACAATAATTAGTTAATTTAAAAAAAAAACTCACATTGAACTAAAAAGAAATATTTAACAATAATTATTTAGTTTACAAAAATTGTGATCCTTTTTAATTAATGAATTTATCAGAAATTGTATGAATGAATCTACCCCCACATAGAGGGTGGAACATTGAGGTATGAAGCCAACTTGTACCGAAATTGAAAAGGGAAAACCCTAAAAAGCAACGACAAGTTTGATGAATGATGATGTCCTGTAATTGAATTGTTTGTCCTATCTTTCACAATTCACAAATGAGTTTATGCCTCCTAAGTTGTAAGTAACATTATTATATTTTATTATTATGCCCCCTATTCTTTTTTTTAAATTAAAATTATACACTAACATGTAACCTGTGCTACTAGGTTTGCATTATATATTAAGATATGAAACGGACTTATTCAAGATTTAAGAGTTAAATAAATTATACATGTGTCAATGTGTTTAAACTAGCTATATATATAATGTATGTATGTGAGTTATTTTAGTTTGACCATATTATAATAATTATGGTGATATGATATTTTAAAAAATATTATTAAAATATAAAAAATATCATTTTAACTTTAATAGCATTTATATAATTTTTATAATTATCGTAAGATAATTGTGCTAGAATTTATGATGTATGTATATATGTTTATGTAATTATTGGTTTTGGATCTATCAAATAGTGTTTTGATATTTCTCATGAAAGAAACATCACTTTACTTTTTTTTTTTTGGGTGGGTCAATAATTTAGGTTTTGCTTCTTTTACTAAACGAATCAGAGTAATGGTTTAGTTCTATAAAAGTGAAGCTCTTGATTTTCGTTAAATAGTAGAGTTTTAGAGTCAGCATCATTTCTCTCACCCTTTCAAATATCAAAATTTCAACAAAATATTTTAAAATAATAAAGTTTCAAACAAAAAGTTGGACTTTACATGAGAAATATGAAAGTTAGGAAAAATTATTGTTAAAATTTATATTTCGAAATTTCTTATTTTATTTTTTTGAAGGGGATATTTCTAAAGGTTAAAAAAGGGCAATAAAATTAGCAATGAAATCAAGCTTGATTAAAGGAATTAAATGATCAACTTTGATACTTGGTATGCAATGGTGCAATAATTGAGAGCATGAACTATTTTATTTGTTGGTGTGAAGATCATAAACAATTTATTTATTTTTTGGATATTGAGAGCACGAACAATTGAAAGCAAATTTTGGTGATCTCCTGACTCAACCCCAATTTATAGAAATTGCTAAATCCAAATTCATTGGTCAATTATTATGTAATTAATCATACAATATTAATATGTAATAATTAATTATGTTGAGATTTGTTAGTATTTATAATATTTTATTTCATTTTTTTAATAGTTATTATATTTTTTATATTTTTGTGAATTAATAATTCTAAAATTTTATTGTATATTCTATTAAAAATTATCACGATTATTTCTTATATTTCTATAAATGTTATATATAGTGTTTCGTTTTACCATATATGAATGTAAATTTTAGAGTTAAGTATGCTGATGTGGTACACTCTGGTTCCAATATACATGTTGATGCTATTTTTTGAAAAATATTATGTATTAAATAATTAGATTTGTTAATGATTAATTATGGTGAGATTTGTCAATTATCATTATATCGTGTGTTTGCTTTGTCCAACTGTATCTTAATAAAAAATAAAAAATTCTTCTACGGACACCCCTAAATACACCTAAATACCATCACGTGTCACCAGTTTTATTCTTAACATATATTCTTAAAATAAATTTAGATATAATATATATTATTATTTATTAAAATAAAAAATATTTTAAATACTTGATATAATTAAAATAAGACATTAAAAATAATTAAAAATTTTAATTTATATTTTAATATCAATAAAATATCAAAATATCATTACGATTTATCTTAAAAAATACTTGATATTTTATATGTATGCGTGTCCCCGTGTCATGTAAGATTTTAAAATTCGCGTGTCGGCGTATCCCGTGTCGTGTCGTGTGCATCATAGATTATCATTATATTATTCTATAACAGGTTACATCATAGCCAAAAATGCTGACATAGTACATTATGGTGACTGTTTGCATACATTTTTTTCTCAACTATTTTTCAAGAAAGCATTATGTAATTAATCGTACACAAATTAATATTTAATAATTAATCATATTAAGATTCATTAATAATTATAATATTCTATTTCATATTTTTTTAATAATTATCATTATTCTTTCTTATATTTTTGGGATTAATAATTTTAATTTTTTTTTATCTTATATTCTTTTAAACATTATCACGATTCTTTCTTATATTTTATGAATGTTATATATGGTATTTTATTTTATCATTCATGAGCTTAAATTTTAATTATATTTTATGAATGTTATATATGGTATTTTATTTTATCATTCATGAGCTTAAATTTTAAAGCCAAGTAAGCTAAAGCCGGTCTACATGTTGATTTTATTTTTGAAAAATATTATATATTAAATAATTAAATTTGTTAATATTTATTGATTAATTACAATAAAATTTGTCAATAATTATAATATTATATATCATACCCTTTTAATAATTATCTTATTTTTTTTCTATATTTCTATAGATATTATATATATCTTTTAAATAATTCTTAATTTTTTCTTTACAATGTTTTGAATATATAGTATATCTTTTATTTCTGTCTATTAAATTTATCTAAATATTTAGAGAATTATTTGTTAATATTTTTTAATAATATATTATTATTTACTACTACTTAAATTAATATTTTATACTACTCAAGTTATTATTATTATTATTATTATTAATTTGATAACATTTAATAAATACATATAAATCTGCTTTAAAATATTTTAGTACATTTTTTCTTATAAACATTGAGTTATTTGTTTATTGCATACTACACCTTTTCTTTATATAAGTACTTTGTGAATTTCTTTATTTTATAGATTTTTGGTATTAGTATAAATAACAAAAAATATATGAAGTTATTTAATATAAAGTAAATATATTATGAATAACTTATTTTAAAAACACATTTTAGACATAATTATGAAAAAATAAACATTTCCTGTACATTATACATGTATACATACACTAGTAACTTTAAAGATATAATATTTTTCTAATTTTAATGGTATGTTTGACAATAATACAATATCCACCAAGTTATTTTCCCCTTAAAATTATTAATTCTCCACTATAATCTTTTTTATTATATACCCAAACATAGTAGATCATTTAAAAAATAAATAAAGAAAAAAATACAAAACTCTTTCCTTTATTTTCCAAAATGCATTGTATATGAATTTTCATTCAACTCTGAAATCATGGTTTAAACAAAAATTACAAGCTAACTTTAATTCAAACCATAATTTAGTATTTTGCAAATGAAAATCCAAACATATATAGAACTCTTAGAAAGAAAGCAATCTATTCATGAACAGACAAAAACTTGGACCAAAGTTCCTTTCATGATGATTGTCACCAATTTTTTCAATGCTCATTCCCACATATTTTGAAAGCTAATAATTAGAAGTTGCACCAAATAACAGATACTTAAATATATATATCTCTCTTTCAATTCCAACAATTCTAGTAACAAAACCATCATTGAAATAGATCAAACATACTAAAAGATGAAAAAGTGAGGGTGGAAGGGGTATCGACGAAAAACAAACTAATCAGCCGCTTGAAAATGGCAAGATGACTTAAATTTTGTTGAATGCAACAATGTCGCAGCTCTGGATATACTCGTTGCATGGCTCGACAGTGAGATGCTCCTCGATGAGGGAGTCGACAGACACAAGGTCATCAACAATAGTCATCATGATCTGTAGCTTCTTGATGCCGTATCCAACGGGAACCAGTTTGGCTGCAATAATATCAACAAAATTTTGTCAATATAACAATGTATAGACTATAAATTCACCAGTTGTGAACAAGAATGAGTTGACGAAAATATTCACATACATGCTCCCCAGAGTAGACCCTCCATCTGAATGCTACGAACAGCCTCTTCCAGCTTCTTCATGTCTGTTTCGTCATCCCAAGGCTTAACATCAAGCAAAACGGATGACTTTCCACCTACAGAAATGTCATTAACATGACGAAAAGACCATCGAGAAATTTTCAACCTATAATTCTACCATATAAACAAACACATTCCTAATTACAACAACTAGAAAGGGAAGTGTATTGAATAAGTATATTCATTGATCTTAGATTTATATGAACGATTAACACAATGATTTAAATGCACAATTCGATCAATAGTAGAAAAAAACTTACTTTCTTTCTTCTTCGCGGTCTTCTTTGCAGCCTCCCGTTCCTCAGCTGCCTTCTTATCCTCCTCTGTCTCATCACCGAAGAGATCAAGATCATCATCATCAGCAGCAGCCGCGGCCTACAAAAACCAAATGAACCACAAAGACCCAATCAGCTTAAATAGTTCACCTATTGGCTTCTGTACAACTACGGCAGCTGTAGTTTACAGTTCAAATAAGGTTGAGCATCTATACAAAGTACAAACCAACAACTCATTGCAGATTTGCCGGAAGCATAACTCGAATAGCTCAACTAACAATCCCACTCAGGGAAACTATGTAAGTAAAGAACTAAACATACGAATATAGCTACAAAATTAGGCTTCATTCTTTCTAAAATTTCCAAACTTACTCAAATGGGCATAACATAAAACAAATCATTTGATTTCAAACTCAGAAGACATCACTAGAACACTACATTATACATCAAGAAAAATGCATCAAACGTTCAAACAAGTAAAAGGCATCAACCAAGTAAGTATAATGGAAAATTGCATATATATAACAATAAATAAAAAAAGGGATTAAGGTAGATGCATCATGCATACCGCTTTGGCAGGTGCAGCTTCAGCTGGAGCACCTTGGCCAGCAAATTTCACACCTTGAGCTTTGCCAGGGAAGCTGTTCATTAAAAAGGGAATCAATTTTTCATATTACTTATCTAGAAATTCTAAATTAGCGTAAACAACAATAAACAAATCCAAATTTGAAGCAACTAAAAAATAAATAAATTGGGAACAGGGAACAAACCTTGCAGCAAGATGGGAAGAGACAACATCGAACCACTTCGCAGCACTGGGAAAAGAGCTACCTGGCTTCTCCGAAACAAAACCATACACTTTGATATCATCTTTTGTCAATTGATCCCTGCAAATAGAGAAAGACCCAAATAAAATTGAATCACCCAATTTTCAAAATCGATGAAAAAGATTACTTTTTTAAGTAATTGAAGGAAATATTAATTGGTACCCAGAAACATAGGCCTTCCCAGAGAGGAACTCATCTAGGGTTTTGAGTCCAGACTCTGTGTGCAGATCTGAGAAGGTAACAGCCATTGGTAAGATTTGGGAGGCTTCGAATTGAAGTGCAAAGAGTGAAAGAGTATCACTTGGTGTGTGAGAGTAAAAGAGGCGTAGATCAATTCAATGGCTGATATTTATATTATGAACGCAGAAAACCCTAAATCAGTCCCCACTTGTGAGCTCAATTTCTCAAAATATATGCTTTCAATATGCTATTATGCTCTCAAAATTACATACTAGTGCTCACTTCAAAGGAAATAAAAATAAAAAAAAATTAATTTCAAAATCTATTTACATTTATAATTTATAATTAATATTACTAAAGGAAAAATTTTTCAAAGAATTTTACTTTAACCACCAATTAATTGCTTAATTTTATATTTATTTTAGAATGTAAAATAATAATAATACTTCATAACAAATACAACAATAGATATAATCCTATAAGACATGCATCTAATTTTAATATACAGTGTTATGAACAATATTTGAATAAGTTCAATTAAGGACATATGAAGATTCACATCAATTAAAGAAGGAAATTAAACATGTTTTACAAGAATACTAGTGTATGTTCCGTGTCCTGCACGGAATGATATATAAAATTATATAAAAAGAATTTATTAAAAAATTAAATGAAAATTATATATAGTAATTATTATTATAAATATTTTATAATTTAAAAATATTAAAAATAATTAGTATTTGTTTCAATCAATTTGAATTGGTTGAATAATCATCTCATTTGTCTATTTAAACAAATATTTGGAGTTCGAATCTCGCTTTGTGTGTATAATAATCCATTAGTTGACAGCAGACCCTTAATAAATAGAACATCAACATGCTCGACTTGTCGAGTTAGAAAATCCGTAGAAAAAAATTGTATTTGTCTTTAAAATAGATTAATTTCTCATTAATAAAAATATTTATAGACTTTTGTCTTTGTTGAAATTTACTTGGAACAATTTTATTTATTGGTATCGTATTCATTTTTGAAGTCAAAACAATATGATCAACATTATTAGTTGTTAAAACTTTATATTTTATGAAATGATTTTTAAATTTTCAAATTCATAAACTTATGTCATTACAAAAGTAATTAGATCGATTAATATTTTTTGGTAACATGATGTACCGAAACACCATCGTTGAGTATTAGTTAGTGTGAAGAGAAACCAATAACAACTTTTGTTATTCAATATATAACTTATTCTATTGAAAAATAAATTAATATTTTCTAAACTTGTAAATATATTTTCTTCTAATTTTTTACACCATTTTATTTGATAATATTTACCATTAAAAAAGAGTAAATGACCATACTATTCTACAATATATATGATGTACAAAGTAATTTCTTATCTTAAAATTAATTTTGGTTAGTGAAATAAAATTTAAAATATTTTTTTATTTTTTTACTCAAATTTAAATTTAATTTTAAAATTGATTGACAATTCATCCTTTTTTAATTTCAATAAAAAAATAAATTAGTTAGATGCAAAATATTCAGCATTTAATAATTTCAATCATTTAAATTTTAGTTACCAAAAATTGAGTTAAAAATTAATTATAAACTTAATAATCGATAATATATATTATATTAGTACCGCTAATATCTAATGTATTAATTATTAATTTTTTTTACAGGACTAATGTATAATATATTGAGAAATGATTTATTATCCAAATTTTTTTTCATAAACTTTGTAATATGTGAAAATAATGATCTCATTTTTTAATTATTTAAAAAATTATTCATAATCTTTTAATTATGTAATTAATTTAATTAATAATCTTTATTATTGCTTTTATACTAAAAAGTATCAATTTATACTATTTACATATTTAAATTAGAATAAATTAATAATTTTATATTTGCGTGTATATTTAATAGGTTTCATGGGACAGGTACTTATGTCCGTGTTTCTATTAGAGGTGGTAAATGGAGAAGCCCGCCCTGCCCCGCCAAAAGCGTGTCATCTGGCGGATTGGACCGCCCCGCCCTGCCTAGTGAGACGGTACTGAATTCCTCCCCTCCCCACCTAACGGTAGGCTGGTGGGTTGACGGACCAAACCCGCCAAATCTCTTTTTTTTTTTTTTTATAAACCATTAAATATTAAACAATATATATAATTTCACAACCATTTCAATAAATTTATAATTTTTAAAGATATAAAAAAATTATAATTTCTAAATTTACAAACATTAAAGTCTTTATAATTATAAATATATAATAAACATAATTATAAATCAAATTTTTTAAAATAAAATAATAAAACTAACATTGTTCTAAGCAAAACAAATATTGTCCAAAACATATAATTAAACATCTTCAAATTTATAATCAATCAAACATAAAACATAATCCAAAATATAATTTAGAATATCTTCAATTATCATTGTCATCCTCCTATAGATCACTAACATTATTTAAATTTGTAAAAAAATGGCTCTGACAAAAAAACGCTTGACCCAACAAGAAAGCCTGCCCCGCCTTGCCCCACCAAAACCTGCCAAAATCTATTTTTAAATTTTGCGGTCTCAAATTTTAAGTCCACTCTGCCCTTTTTTTGGCGGATTACGCGGCCCCGATCCGACAGGTTTCATCCCGTTTGCCACCCCTTAGTTTTCATCCATTTTCGCGTGGCAGGTCGTGAAGATTTCACATGTCTCCATCTAACCCTAAATCACGAGTAATTTCTGCAAATACATGTTTCCACTGTTTTTGTTTTCATCCCTATTGATAGCATTCATTCGCTCGTGACGTGGAGCTATTTCAACCACTCAACTCAGATAACCAAAATTTAGGATATATGATATATCCCTTTTTATAAAGTCACATGTATCCTTGTTATAACAATATTAATAGGAAATAAATGGATAAACACTAAGCTATTGTTTAGATATAAGATGGAAAAATAAAAGGAAAGAAAATGGAAAGAAAGAAATGAGAGGAAAGAAAAATGAAAAGAAAAATATATTTTTTGTGTTGTTTAGACGAAGAAAAAATGAATAGAGAGAAAATAGAAGAAAATTTTTCTTTTACTTGGATGGAAGAAAAAGTAAGAAAAGGGAAAATTATACTGGAGTAAAATTACATTAATATTTTTATATATTATATATAAATTATAATTTAAAGGGTAACTCTGTACTTTTACCCATCTTTGCACTTCTCCGTTAGTTTTTTCGCAACTTTGAAGGGAAAAAATTTACATGAGTTCCACATACACTTTTTTTGTTTTTCATTCAATTTCTTTGTTGATCCAAACAATAAAAATTTGATTTTTTCATCCATTTTCTTCTCCAATATTTTATTTTCCTACAAATTCTTCTAATTCAAATAATACGTAAATAAGTCACATTTTTCATATATATAACAATAACTAATATCATATATTATACCTTGTGAAATCATAATATATTGAGAAGTGATGTATAAATAACTTAAATATTGATAAGTCTAAAAAATTAAAAAAAAAATAAAAAAAATGGCATGTTGATCCGTAAGATTTTTTGTTTTAAATTTGTCCATAATTTACGATTAAAAAACAAAAATTATATATATATTATTTATCTTATATATTTTTTATTTTATAAGACTTATAATTTTTTTATAGGTGATGTTAGTGGTTATAGAAAAAATTTTACTTTTAAATAAACTTATAAAAAAATAAAAACAAAATTGGTTATAATTTTTCTGACAATTTATTTAGTTTTTATTTTAAATTAAAATTAAATTATATATTTAATTTACATTTGCTTGTTTATTTTAATGATTATATATAATAGATAATATATTTAAGTATGTTTTGAAAGAAACTATTGAATTTTATATAATTGAATTTTTATATAATTTTATAGATAATATATTCAAATTTAAATTTTCATAAATTAATTTTTTTAAAGTGAATTATGTAATAAAAAATTCATATATTAAAATAGAAAATAATCTATTTATAAATAAAAAATTAAAATACTTAAAAGTTGAATATGCAGATAAAAAAATAAATTATAACTTACAAAAATTATTTCTAGAATTTATTACAATAAATAGTAAAATTGTAAAAAGCATGTATCTATATAAATTAAATTATATTAAATTATAAGATATCTATATATTTAATCAACCTAATTAATTCGTTGTAATGGATTTGATTTAATAATTTAAAAAATATTTGAATAACCCTTTTTAAAAATATGTTAATCCAAATAATATAGATTGATAAAAAAATACAACTAAATTATATAATACAACGTAATATTTTTAGAAGTTTATTTTATAGCAAATCTAATGCTAAGATATTTATCATTATCTATTGTATACTCTAATTTCACAATTATTCATCAAATGTGGTTTTTATGAAAAAATTGCATTATTTACTTTGAAAAAAATTTACTCACTATTATAATTTAAATAAAATATATAATAGATATTAAACTAATTTATTTTAATAATTACTCAGTCACAAATATTTATCAAAGATATGAGATTTAATAGTATACAAAATAAATATAACACCTACAACTTTTACACTATCACGATAAGATGATTATCATAAGTCTTTTTAGCATAAATTAAACAGAACAACATATAATAATAAAGAAACAATCAAATCCAAAAAAGTTATAGAACATCTATCATACACTACGACTGTTAACATTGAAGAAGTTTTAACAATTTATTCTTTTATTAGCTATCTTTTTTTCTACTCTACAATTTATGTACGAATATGTTAAGGACTAAACCTATGCTTCAACCTTTTAAAATCTCATATATTCTTGCCAAACATAATATTATTGATATGGCCACCTTTAAACACGAGCTATAACTCGGCATTATAGCCGTTGTCACTAGAAAACTATAACTGTCGCCCGCTATAAGCTCGGACTTTCATGAGCCATAACTCGGTCAGATTAATACTCCTATCATAACTGATATTCGAACGGCATAATAAAGTCAGTTACAAATCAATTTCGGTAACTGATGATTATTACCGAGAACGTAACGGACGAAGAATTCATAATATAAAAGAAGGTACAGTATTTCTTTTAAAGTAAGTTGAAAATAAGACAATATACTGATTTAAGCTTTGGAGTGTCTTTGCAGGTACACTCCCCTCCTCTTCATTGTTCACCCACGCTTTGACTAAAGAAAAAGCTCGGAATCGAGTTGTTGGACGTTCAGTCTCTAAGGTTATAGCTCCCGTCGCAGACTGTGGAGGCCGACCTATTTCACAGGCAAGATCAATTGGCGCCCACCGTGGGCCCGAAGAAATTGATTCTTTCTTTTTTGGTCCCATCATCCTCACTTACACCCATGGCTGACGTGCCACCTCCTTCCTTGTCCGAGCTTATGCGGATGGTAACCGAGCTACAGCAAGCCAACCAATGAATGGCCGATGAAAATCAGATAATGGCTGCTCAAATCACTGAACTGAACCATGTTCGGATAGAACATAATGATGCTCATCACCAACAGCCAGAGGATAATGAGCATCATTCCCAGCCCTCTCACGTCTTGGAGACTGTCCGAGCTGACGAAATTCAACCCGAAGATGAAAAGGAAGAGTCCGACGAACTGGTAGGACCCTTCACAGAAGAAGTGATGAACTTCGAGTTGCCAAAGAGATTCACCCTGCCACTAACCCTCACACCTTATGATGGGCTCGGAGACCCAAAGAAATTCCTCAAAAAGTTCCGATCAATAATGATCGTTAACGGTGTATCAGATACTATTTTATGCCGTTGTTTTCCAAATTATTTAGACGGTCCTGCACTTGATTGGTTGTGTGCTTTGCCTGCAGGTTCTGTTTCACGATTTCAGCAACTAGCCAAGTTATTCGAGGAACATTTCACAGGATCTGCAATTTATTTGCACGACTCAGATTATCTTAATACAATCAAGCAAGGACAAAATGAGAGCTTGAAGGAGTACATGACTCGTTTTACGAAGATTGCCATAAGCATACCAGACCTTCACCCCGAGGTCCATCTCCACGCGATTAAAAGTGGACTCCGACCAGGAAAGTTCCAAGAAACCATTGCGGTAGCAAAGCCGAAGACTCTTGCCGAGTTCCGCGAAAAAGCTAAAGGTCAAATCGATATCGAGGAACTCAGACAAGCTCGGAAGTCGGACAAAACAACCTACAGAGACGAACATAAGGCGCCGAGCAGTAAGCAAAATTTTAAACTAACCCCTCGGTTTGATTCTTATACACAGTTCAACACCAGGAGAGAGGACATAATAAAGGAAATCCTGAATTCAAAATTGATCAAGCCCCCGAGAAAGGCTGGCACCTACCAAGATACTAAACATGCAGACAAATCTAAGTATTGCGCATTCCACCAAAAACACGGTCACACCACCGACGATTGTGTGGTCGCCAAAGACCTCCTAGAGAGATTGGCTCGGCAAGGTCACCTTGACAAGTATATTGGAGGTCACATCCAAAAGCGCACGACGATCTCTACAAACAGTGACATAACCGAACAGCAACACCGAGGAAAAGAAAAGGTAACGCCAAACAATTACGAAAAGCCTCAAAGAATAATCAATTATATTTCAGGAGGGTACGCAGGTGGAGGATCCTCAAGCTCGGTAAGAAAAAGATCATTCCGAGCAATATGCTCGTTAGCAAGACCGCAAAGCGAGGTTGAGAATTCAGCACAACTACCACAAGTCACATTTACACAAGCAGACTTTAAGTCTAACATACAGAACCAGGATGATCCCGTCGTTATCACTCTTCAGTTGGGAGACCTACTGGTCAAGAAAGTACTTCTAGATCCTGGAAGCAGCGCAGACGTCTTATTCTATTCGACGTTTCAAAAAATGAAGCTCAGTAACAACATTCTCCAGTCAACAGGGGGAGATCTGGTCAGATTCTCGGGCGAACGAGTTCCAATAATGGGATCAGTGTGGTTACAAACCACACTGGTGAGCATCCTCTTTCAAAAACTTGTGATATTCAATATCTAGTAGTAGATTGCTTCAGTCCATATAATCTTATCCTTGGCCGACCTTTCTTAAACAAGTTCGGCGCCATTGTATCTACTGTACACCTGTGTGTTAAGTTTTCCTTGCAGGACGATCATGTTGTCACAATCCACAGAGATTATAAAGAAGCTCGACATTGTTACAACGTCGGCATGAAATTCCAATTTCATTCGAAGCAACATGTTAACAACGTCGATCTTACAAAAAATAGCTCGGCATTAGCCGACCTAGATCCAAGAACAGACTTTCGAGAACGACCCACTCCGTCCGATGACTTACAAAAGATATATTTTAACAATGACCCTAACAAATTCACTTTTGTAGGTAAGTCAATAAGAGAAGTGGAGCTACAGGCCCTCACCACCTTCCTACAAGAGCAAGCCGACTTATTTGCATGGCAACCTTCCAATATGCCCGGCATAGACCCACAAATCATCAGTCATAAATTAGCTATAAACCCATCTGCGAGACCTGTGCAACAAAAGAAAAGAAAACTCGGCGAAGAAAAAAGAAGAGCATCATTAGAAGAGACACAAAAACTTATCAGCGCAGAGTTCATCAAAGAAATCAAATTTACCACCTGGCTGGCCAACGTGGTTATGGTAAGGAAACAAAATGGTAAGTGGCGCATGTGCGTCGATTTTACTGACTTAAACAAAGCATGCCCAAAAGATTCTTATCATCTACCATCCATAGACTCTTTGGTAGATAACGCTTCCGGTTACGCTACTTTAAGTTTCATGGATGCCTATTCAGGGTACAACCAAATACTTATGCACCCCTCTGATCAATGTAAAACAGCTTTTATTACTGACTTTGGCAACTACTGTTATAAGGTTATGCCTTTTGAACTAAAGAATGCAGGAGCAACTTACCAGCGCCTTATGGATAAAGTTTTCACCAAACAAATCGGCAGAAACATCGAAGTCTACGTAGATGATATGGTCGCCAAAACAAAGGTCGGCAGCAACCACATTGACGATTTAACAGAGATATTCGGCCAGATATGCCACTACAACATGCGCCTAAACCCATAAAAATGCGCTTTTGGAGTACAGGGTGGTAAGTTCTTAGGGTTTTTATTGACACACAGGGGCATTGAGGCAAACCCCGACAAATGCCGAGCAGTTTTGGAGATGAGAAGCCCGAAGACTATAAAGGAAGTTCAACGCCTCACAGGAAGGCTTGCCGCACTATCCAGATTTGTACCTTGTTTAGCTTCAAAATCTAATCCATTTTTTCAAACAATCAAAAAGAAAAACAGATTTCAATGGACCGACGATTGTGAAAGAGCTTTTAACACACTAAAAACAACTCTCTCACAACCGCCGATTCTACAAAAACCCCTCCAAGGGGAAGATTTATTCCTATACTTGTCAGTTACTGATTGGACAATAAGCTCTGCTCTTGTAACAGAAAGAAACAAAATTCAGCATCCAGTATACTCTGTAAGCAAAACACTTCAACATGCCGAGCTTAATTATCCGAGGATAGAGAAGCTGGCCCTGTCATTAGTCTTCTCAGCACAAAGACTCCGACCTTATTTTCAAAGTCATGTCATCAACATCAGGACAGATCACCCACTACGACAAGTGCTACACAAGCCTGACATTGCAGGAAGACTTATAAAGTGGTCAATCGAATTATCCGAGTTCGACATCAGATATCAGTCCAGAGGGCCAATCAAATCACAATTTCTTGCCGATTTTATCGCCGAACTTACAATACCATCCGAAGACGACCACACAAAACAATGGACCTTGTACATAGATGGCTCATCCAACAAAGAAGGATGTGGTGCCGGAATCCGACTAGAAGCCGATGATGGTTCCATCCTTGAGCATTCCTTACATTTATCTTTTAAGGCCAGCAATAATCAATTGGAGTATGAAGCCCTGGTCGCAGGACTCCGACTTTGTTTGGATCTCCATATACCAACGATTAAGGTATACTGTGACTCCC
Organism: Arachis hypogaea; assembly: GCF_003086295.3. Lineage (NCBI taxonomy): Eukaryota > Viridiplantae > Streptophyta > Magnoliopsida > Fabales > Fabaceae > Arachis > Arachis hypogaea. The sequence continues at coordinate 5,394,987 of NC_092048.1, forward strand.
TGTTAGTTGTTCAACAGGTAAACGACTTGTTTCAAGTAAGAGACCCCCTTCTATCTAAATATTTGCTATTAGTGAAAGATTTAATTTCACAATTTAAAGAATTTGAAATACAACACATACCAAGAGAACAAAACCAAAGAGCCGATATTTTATCCAAGCTCGGTAGTACCCAATCCGAAATCTCCACATTACATCAATTCACTATAACATCTCCAAGTGTTGATCTGACAAAAGTACTAAGTGTTACACAGGAAACAGATTGGCGAACAGATTTCATATATTATCTACAAATGTTCCACATCCCAGAAAACATTGAGAATGTCAAAAGGTTCCGAAGACAAGCCACCTTTTTCACATTACTGAACGGAGCCTTATACAGACGAGGATACACTCGCCCACTACTCAAATGCCTCAGCAGACCCGAGGCCGAGATAGCACTATCCGAAGCGCATGAGGGGGTCTGCGGAACACACACAGGAGCTCGGAGCTTAACATCAAAAATCCTCCGCGCCGGCTTCTTTTGGCCATCACTAAAACAAGATTGTCAGAACAAAGTCCAGACCTGTATAAATTGCCAGAAGCACGCCCCAACCATCCACATTCCAGCCGAAGATATGCACCATAGCGATATCACATGGCCTTTCAACCAATGGGGATTGGACATTCTCGGCCCGTTCCCTACGGCGCCGGGCCAGGTAAAATTTCTTATAGTCGGAATTGACTACTTTTCAAAATGGGTTGAGGCCTAACCTTTGGCAAAAATTACATCACACCAAATAATCTCTTTCGTTTGGAAAAACATCATTTGCCGCTTCGGCATTCCTCATCATATCATAACTGACAATGGTCGCCAGTTTGCCGATCAGAAATTTCAATCTTTCTTGCAGAACCTCAAAATCAAACAACATTTTGCCTCTGTTGAACATCCTCAGACGAACGGACTAGCAGAAGCAGCAAATAAAGTGATATTACACACACTAAAAAAGAAGTTGGACGACGCAAAAGGACTATGGGCCGACCTAATACCTGAAGTCCTATGGGGATACAATACAACACCCCAGTCATCAACAAAGGAGACACCATTCCGACTTGTATATGGCTCTGAAGCAATGATACCACTAGAAATCTCCCAAAGCTCAATTAGAACACAACTCGACGAACACGATGAAACTCGGCGAACCGAGTTAGACACCATCGAAGAAGTCCGAGATGTTGCCACGTTAAGACAACGCGCAGCCCAGCAAGCATTATCTCAGCGCTACAACAAATTGGTCAAAAGCCGAACATTCGACAAAGGAGACTTGGTCATTCGAAAGACAGAAGTCGCCCGACGCCCACCATCACATGGCAAGCTCGCCGCAAACTGGGAGGGCCCATATCGCGTAACACAGGTCCTCGGCAATGGAGCATATAAGCTAGAAACTCTAAATGGTATACCCCTACCCAACACTTGGAATGTATCCTCCCTAAAGAAGTTCTATAGTTAAAAAGTCAAGGACAGGCTTGTACTCTTTTTTCTACTGCCAAGATTTTATTCCTAGAGGGTTTTGCTTGGAGAGGTTTTAACGAGGCTAGCCTACCTGCACCTTTGTATTCAAAGGTTCCCAAATCAAAACACATCCATTTCATATTCAAATATGCATAACATATGCACATCTATCACTTTCTTGCTTCCCAAAATCAAAGCATAAACTACAAACTCGTCTACAACGACGAACAATTGTCAAATCTGAAATAACTCGGCAATACTAACATACACACAGGAATACCGTCCTGAACAACATTCCAATTAAACAAGCAAAATGCTTCTCTAAATACCAATTCAACCAGATAAACAAAAGATCAATATCCAAACAAAGTAGCAACTATCACAAGATTACAACCTTAACAAAGTCTAACAACTTATCCAATAACAAACCAAAAAAGATCTATTAAACAAAGTTTTTTACAAAACAAACAGGAAAGCCACTAAACATTCTCGGCCTCATCCTCGGCCTCTCCATCATCCTCCACTAGCTTCCCATCACGAACAATCTTCGCAGGATCCATTCCAGAAAGGTCAGCATCAGGAACAAAAAACTTCACCTGTAAGCATGCCCTCTCAAAACCTTCAACAAAAGAATCCAAAATCTCATCACCTTTCTTTTTCTCCATCTCCTTCAGCTGAGCTGTAACCTCAATCAACCGAACTTCCATGCTCGCCAGATCAGCTTCCTTTTTCTTCAAAACTTCCACATCCTTGGCATAATTATCTTTTGTTTCCTTCAATTGCTTTTCAGTCTCAGTCAGCCGACTTTGTAACCCAGCAGCAATACCCTTGCTCTTAATTAACTCTTCTTTATACACAACACATTCTGCTTTCTCACCTGCAACCTTCTTATGCCTCCTCTCTTGAGTTCGCCCTAAGCTAGCAAGCCTCAGACCAACCACCTATAAAAAACATCAAAACCACTACATAAAGCATATGAAAATAAGCAAAACCAAACTACAAATATAAGAAACATCTTACCTGCATGTACTGCCCAATAGCCATCTCACCAACCTCATTTGCCAAAGAAACATCGGCAGAGGATTGACAATATTCGTCGGCCACAACCATGTAAGGATACTCCTTCCCCCAGACAGACAAACCTCCACTCTGCTCAGACATCTCATGAAGCCTTTTTTGGTTCACAACAAAAGCCTAAATTTCCTCCAGGGGGACACCATGTTCTTTCCCACTAGACTCGTCAGATAAGTCCACCACGCCCGATTTCCTCTTTTTCACAATTACTTTCCGATGACCATGAGGGGCCTGACTCACTTCCCTAGCCACTACCACCTTCTCACGATTCGTAGAAGAAACTTTCTTTTCCAAGTTCTTGCTCTTAAATCGGGACCTCAACGACGCAGCCGAAACGCCAGGGTACTTACCTCCTACAAGTTCCATGAAAACAAACGCAATGTCAGCACATAACTAACCAATAAAAACAACAGAAACCAAAAATAAAACTCACCCAAATACTCTACCACAGAATTCCTATCCTCATCCCACTTCAACAACTCAAACATCGAAATCAACTCTTTCCGATCAATTTCTTCAACTAAAAACTCAATAATACAGACATTCCTCGGAGTAATAACCTCGGCACCGAGGATATTTTACGGTTCCGAGCACCACCATAAAGGGAACCTCTCCGCTAACAACTCATCCATATAAAACAGAAATTCTGTTTCCACACCCCTCACTTTAACATACATCTCCTGGAAATCCTTGAAAGATGATTTGTACAGTTTAAAAATACCAAATCCAGGAGTATTGTTCAAATTTACCCACCCCCCTTTCCAAACCCCTTTAGCTTGGAACAAAGGAAAAAAAATAAATCTACAGAAGGCTTCAGCTCCAGAAATTCCATCAATATCTCAAAGCATCGAAGGAATGCCCATTCATTAGGATGCAATTGTGAAGAAGCACAGTTAAGTTGCTTTAGAATCTGACACTGAAAAACGGTAAAAGGCAGTCTCCCTCGCAGCTCCTCTAATACGCAACTATGCATATAGAAAAACTCAAACCCCTGCCCCCTATGGTAAATCCTATCTTCACTACTACATGGCAACAACTCCACTTCAACACCACAACCAGCCCTAACAACTCTCTTCACGTCTATCTGCTTCACAGCAATATCATCACGAAATAAAAAAATACGAGACTTCACATTGTCACTAACCCAGTCATACGACCAGTCAATCTCCCCTTTTTTCTCCTTCTCTAAACCCATTCGAGAACTAGAACAGAAAAGTAAATAGATAGAAGAAACAGATGACAAAGTAGAAGATGACAGAAATAGCATGCATACGTCTTTTACTCATTATGTTTCCCAAGTAGCAAAAAAACCAAGAGTCAGGGATAACTTACCACACATTTGAACTTAACCACATCCAGAAGTAACTACCAACTCAATCACACCAAACGACGCAGTTACCTTGGAAATTTAACAAGCCTTTAAATGCTCCAAGGACACTTTCTCTCTCCTAAATAAAAGTCCCATTCTTTTTAATGAAGTACGTTGAACTGGGACTCACTTAAATAAGACACCTGACCGAATTATAACCCATCCAAAAGCTCAACCTGCTTCATTAAAAAACCTCCTCAGGTCAAGCTTGGGGGCTATGATATGGCCACCTTTAAACACGAGCTATAACTCGGCATTATAGCCATTGTCTCTAGAAAACTATAACTGTCGCCCGCTATAAGCTCGGACTTTCATGAGCCATAACTCGGTCAGATTAATACTCCTATCATAACTGATATCCAAACGGCATAATAAAGTCGGTTACAAATCAATTTCGGTAACCAATGATTATTACCGAGAACGTAACGGACGAAGAATTCATAATATAAAAGAAGGTACATTATTTCTTTTAAAGTAAGTTGAAAATAAGACAATATACTGACTTAAACTTTGTAGTGCCTTTGCAGGTACACTCCCCTCCTCTTCATTGTTCACCCACGCTTTGACTAAAGAAAAAGCTCGAAATCGAGTTGTTGGACGTTCAGTCTCTAAGGTTATAGCTCGGCCGTCGCAGACTGTGGAGGCCGACCTATTTCACAGGCAAGATCAATTATTATGCGTCATCCATATTTATCAAAGAACTGAAAATAACAAAAGCATCCATCTGTTCTTTATAGAAACTATTGAATAGAAGAATCGTTGGTAAAAAGATAATGTTCTCTTATAATATATATAATTTTATTTTTATGATGATAAAATAAAAATAAAAGGCATGGAATAATATTGCGTATATTTAGGTTAATTTTATTCTTTTTTAATAACCAGATTTGTTATAACGTAATTGATAAATAATGACAGTTAATACAGAATATATATTTTAAGTATAATATACATTTTATGATTTTGTACGAAACAATATTAGTTTTAATTTATATATTTATTATTGGGTATTAAAAATAAAAAATATTTGTATTGTTAACACGCACTTTTTAAACCTTTCTCAACTCCGACCATGATTAGACCTAAAAAGTTACCCACCTCGTCAGAAATAAATATAATTTAATCAATTTTCATCTGATAGTACTATACATTGGCATAATCATAGGAGAATTAACTTTAATGAGATAACAATATGGTATTTAGTTACCATAGGAGAATTTTTATACATAGAATTATTAATCAATTATGTATGGCTTCTGATGAAAATAATATATTCAACATGGATATTGTTTGTTAGGTAAAAGATAATAGATTGACAAAGAAAATTAATTACGATGGATATATTCATTATAAGAAATATTTTTCTATGGAATACTATAAAAAATATCACTGTCACCCTGAATTACTACAGGTTCAACTTCCATCGACAGTGGTAAAATGCTTAAATTGAGACATTTTCGGACTATAATATTTGTCAAACAAATAATTAATGAAACACTCATTCATATCTTCTCATTTTAATTAAGTACATTTATACATAAAAAAAAAAAGAAAAGAAGAGTTGAAATCGCAAAAGCGATAAAAATGACGGTTCTTATAATTTTGTGTGGTTATCTATATATAGAAGATCAGAAGACCATGATTATCTAACAAGATTAATTTGTATTTATCGCATTCAATTTGAATAGGTAAAAAATCATCTTATTTTAGTTTAATTCTTAATTCACATGTTTTGAATTTAGCTCAATATGTATGATTTGATTTGATTTAATTATTAGTGAAAAATACCTGGAGAGCCTATTTTATTCATAGATTTATTATTTTAATAATTAATAAACTAATCTAATTAATTAATTAATGCAGATAGTTAGTATAATTAATTTGGTTTAATAAATTTAAAAATACTAATAGAATATTAAAAGAAATAAATTAGGAAATACTACTAAATCAAATTGATATAAATTATAATAAATTGTGTGACATTTAAAAATCTAATAAAATTAATTAGTTGATATAGTTAATTTATCGTAATAAATTATATTTAATGAGTTAAAAAAAATAAATCGCTAAACACTCTCAAAAGCATGTCACGTCGTAGTCAACTCCACCATTAAGTGCAAAAATTTGATTTTTATATAATAGAATAAACAATAAATAAAAGAGATGAGAATATGATATGTGACATATTTTAATTATAAAATTGGTAATATGTAATAGATTTTTTTATGAATCTTTATTGCTTGTTCGTTGCTAGTTTTAACGTAATTACTTAATAAATTCTGCCTATGAAACTATCAACTACCTAATATTATAATTTAGTTAATAAGAATGTTGACATTAATATTTTTTCATAAGTCTTGTTATTATTTATAATTAGGAAAGAGCCCTATATAAATTTATTTTGTTGCAAAATTCTATATTACCTTTAAAACTTTAGAGTAATTGAGTTTAATTTTTACATTTTGAAATGAATTTACTCGAAAAAATTAATATGTAAATCACATTAGTATTACAAAATTACTTTATTAACATAATTAGCGATGCTTACTTGAACCATTAAATTTAGCTTCTAATGATATTAAAGTCAACTTATTTTATTATCTTGTATCTTCAAAAAATTTAATATAAAAATCTAATAATTGAAAAAAAAAATTCATTGCAGTGAGTATATTCATTTTAACAAATATTCTTTTATTTAATACTATAAAAAAATATATTGATCACTTTGAATTACTATGAGTCAACTTTCATCTACAGTTGTAGAATGCCGAAATTGAGATATATTCATCAAACAAACAATCAATAAAACATCATCCGTACTTTCTCATTTTGGGTACATTTATACATAAAAAAAATATACATAAAGAAAAAAAAAGAAGAAAAGAAGAGTTGAAATAGTATTTGCGATAAAAATCATGATTCTTATAATTTTGTGTGGCCATCTATATATAGTAAATCAGACGACTATGATTATCTAACAAAATTAATTTGTATTTATTGCATTTAATTTGAATAGGTAAAAAATCATCTTATTTTAATTTAGTCCTTAATTCACATGATTTGAGTTTGGCTCAATATATATGATATGATTTGATTTGATTTGATTTAATTATTAGTTATATCTCAGTTGCTTATTTTATTCAAAGATTTGTTATTTAATGACTAATTAATTAATTAATTAATTAATTAGTACACATAATAAATTTGGTTCAATAAATTAAAAATACTAACAAAATATTAAAAGAAATCAATTAGAAAATATTATCTAATCAAATCAATTAGTTGATATAATTAGTTTATCGTAATAACTGTATTTAATAAGTTAAAATAAATAAATAAAAAAATACACTCAAAAGTATTTTACGGTAGTTCTATCATTAAGTGCAAAAAATTCGATTTTTATATAATAAAATAGATAAAATAGATAGATATTTTTTTTTTTGTGGATGCATTTGACTAGTGATATGGGAATTTTTGAGATTTTGTATCTAGATCGATGTCCCAACAAAAATGTTGGGCCTAACTAAGACGGTGTAGATACTTCTATTTTGTTGACGCGCATTTTTATAAAGGAATATTCTTACTTTTACATCAAATAAAAAAGGAAATAAAACACCTTACAAAAAACAAAAGGAAATAAAACATGTTTTACAAGAGTATATAGATATTTTTTTTAGTAAAATATCGTTTTTGTCCCAACGTTTGGGGTAACTCTTAAAGTTGTTCCTAACGTTTCAATCGTCCTATTTAAGTCCTTAACGTTTCAAAACTCACTCAATGTTGTCCTACCATTAGGGATCCGTTAACAGAATTGTGGCAGGACAAAATTGAGACGATTTTGAAACATTAGGGACTTAAATAAGACGAAAATATTGGGGACAAAAATGATACATAAAAATAAATTTTAATTTTATCTTTTAATAATATCAATTTTTTACTATACATAGTATTCAATTATTTTTTAATCACATCTAAGTAAATTACACTTAATCATATTATTTTTATTTTAAATAAATTAATTTTTTTTTATAATTTTACTCTTAAAGATTTTTAGTTATCATGAAATGTTTGTAGAATGACTAGTATATAAATTTGCAGAAAAAAATATATATACAATAAAATATAAATTATTCTTTTTGTCTCTAATGTATCAAAATTCTTTAAAATTATAAAAAAATAAATTTATTTAAAATGAAAGCAATGTGATTAAGTGTAATTTATTTAGATGTAATTAAAAAATAATTGAATACTATATACAGTAAAAAATTAATATTATTGAAAGATAAAATTAAATTAACATTTATTTTTATGTATCGTTTTTGTCCCTAACATTTTCGTCCTATTTAAGTCCCTAACGTTTCAAAATCGTCTCAATTTTGTCCTGCCGTCAATTCTGTTAACGAATCCCTAACGGCAGGATAACATTGAGTCAATTTTGAAACGTTAGGGACTTAAATAGGACGATTAAAACGTTAGGGACAAAAACGATACTTTACTCAATTTTTTTGTAGATGCATTTTAATGAGTGAATATTAGGGGTGGCAACGGGGCGGGTAGGGGAGGGTTTTTGCTCTACCCAACCCCGCCCTGCCGTACAACAATCCGCATAAAATCCGTCCCACTTCTACCCGCGGGTAGTAAAACGTTGAACTCTAACCCACCCTTACGGATACCCGCCCCTATAATTATTAAAATTCAATAAATAAAATTAAATTTCAAAATTTATATAACCATCATCATATGAATAACATAAATTAAAGTAAAAATTTAAATATGATACAATATTATTAATCATTTACTAATTATTTTACATATATTATACATATTATATATTAAAATTATATATATTATATATAACAGGGCGGGTAAGAGCGGATATTATCTGAACCCGATTCCGCCCCGCCCCTCCTAAGAACCTGCCCCGCTAAAAATTCGCCCCGGTGCGGGGCGAGTAATTACCCGTCCTAAGCGGATAGGGGCAGGGTGGGTACCCGCAGATTCGGATGGTATTGCCATCCCTAGGGCCTAGTGAATATGAAGATGTGTGAACAAAAATGTTGGGCCTAATTAAAACGGTGTGGATACTTCTATTGTGTAGACCCGTTTTGATAAGGGAATATTCTTACTTTCTTAGAGCGACCCATTCTTATAAATTTCCAATACCATCCCTAAAGGTCAATGCCCTTTTGGGCCGGTGAGAGAGTATAATGGCCCAATATCAATCTTTAAATTTGGACATTTCTTAATAGACCGGGAAAGGAGAGTGATGGGCTCCTTATGAGTCTTAAACTCTTAGTTTTCCAGCCTGGATCACCTTTGATATTTTTTTTTGTTTCTACGATATCCCTCAATCCGACAAACCAAAAACTAATCCACTATAATAGTAAACTTCGTTTAAGGATTTATCGTTGATCAATAGATTGCTGCATGCACAAAGCGGAATTCGAATCCGACACTTAAGCGAACTAGTAAATATATTGAATATTGATCTAGTAAGGCTTTAATTTTGGTTTAATACCCAAAAAAAGGCTTTAATTTCGGTTCACCTAAAAACAAAAGAAAGTTTAATTTCGACACTAAAAATTAATTATAATTCAAATTTGTTTTAAACTCTTAAAAACATTTCCATTAGTTTTCGAAATTACATATCTCGGTTCCCGTTTAGTTCATATTGGACATTTTAAAAAAAAATTGAATCACAAAGTGTAATTACGAGCAAAAATAAAATTGTTCATAATTTTAAATTCAGAACTAATAAAAAATAATTTTGTGACTAGTTATCCTTCTTTTGCCAGCCCTACTTGTTTGCATCTCATTTCAATTTCTGCCAAATTCTTCCAGAAGATAAACATCACTTCGAATTGTTCTTTTCTAATTGTATTTCAGCCTTAGGCAGCGATACTTTTATAAACAATTATTTAATTAATTATAGTATAATTTCATTCAAACATATGTCTCCACTGTAGCCAGATTTCTCTTTCGAAAATTTTTTAATGATATACCAAGTGTCTCTTCTTTCATTTTAGTTTCTAGATAACACTCATAACAAAGCTTAGGGAAATTCTTCCTTAGCTGCTTCCTATCGTAATCATACATTCATTATGCGTTTTCAACTCCAAACATTCATTGAGCTAATAGGAATCTAATAACCACCATTTTTTTCTGTTGGATAACAATAATAAATAAAAATAATAATCAATTTAATTAACTCTTTCTTACTTCAAAAAAAAAAAAAAAATGCTAGAGACACATTTTTACTATTTCAGTGTCTTTGTCCTTTCTGTCTTACTTCTTAGGACCAAATCAAACGTTATTGGATGCTGAACTTTTTAGCAACACATCAAATACTAAGAAAGCTTAGTAGTTTTGTTAGTTAACCAAGAAATTATTCGTTTGCATCGAAGGCTCAACCCAAGGTTGCGAGAACCGAACCGGTCAATGAACCGGTGAAGTAACTGGTTCACTGGTTTACTGGTTCGACCGGGGTTCAACCGGGGTTCAACCGGTTTAATTAAATATTAATTAAAAATTTAATATATAGTTTCAAATATTTAAATTTGATCTTTTTTAACCTAATAAAATTCAAAATTGCACCTAATGTTCTACAAAAAAATATTAACAAAATTCAACTACCCACATGAACTAATTATCACTAATTAGTAATCATCAGAAAATCAGCAACATCATCATCCTCATTTCAGAAAATCATCATTTCAGAATAAGAAAACATCAACAAAATCAATATTATTAACTCAGCAACTCAGAATTAAATCCAGTAACTCAACTAAATCCAACTCCAATTCAGAATTAAACAAAGCCACTAATCATCACTAATCAGTAATAATCGAAAAATCAACAAGAAGCCAACAACATATCAGTAACAACATCATCATTTTAGAAAATCATTCTAGAATCATAAATCAACAATCAACAGGACTATTCCAGTTTCATAAAATAAGAGACTATGTACTCATTCACAATTTTAGAAATAATGAAAATTTTGAAGCCAAATGTAATCATATTTGTCTTAAAATTTTCATAAAAGCTTTCGAGTGAAGGATTTGCAAATATGAAGATTGGGACCTGCATCAACACTCAGATAGTCAGAGTGCTTACTGCTTCCCGGCAGCGAGGAGGAAGGGGAGTGACGGCGACGACAAAGGAGACGGCCACACCGGCGAACACAGAGAGAGAGAGAGCGCGCTTGAACAGGGGAGACGGTGACGGCCACAGAGCTTCCACGCGACGGCGAGGGAGCTTCCTACAACGGCGACACAGCTTCCTAGGACGGTGACGGAGCTTCCTACGACGGCGACACAGCTCCTGCGACGGCGACGGAGCTTCCACGGTGCGACACCGGCGAACAGAGAGAAAGCACGCTCGAGCAGAGGAGATCCAGTGTCTGTGGGTTCCGCGGGGTTGTGGGGCTGCGGTGGTTGCGGTGGGTGCGGCGGCTCCAGTGGTTGTGGTGGGTGCGGCGGCTAGTCTGTTAGGGTTTCCATCTGTTCTTTCAATTTTGATTTTTTGAGAAAGAGATGAGAGGAGATGAGTGGGAGTGTTGGACTTTTGGTGGGAGGGGAGGGGGTCTGGGCTTCGGGTAGATGATTTAGGCTTTTTTTTTTTTTAGGCCAAAAACGGCGCTGTTTTGAAAGGGGTTTCAAAACCGAAAAACCGTAAAAAAACCGGGCGGTTCTTCCGGTTCACCGGTTAACCGCCGGTTCGACCGGTTTTTTGACCGGTTTTTTGTCAGACGGTTATTAGCGTTACCCGGACCGGTTAGGTGACCGGTTCCCGGTTTTTCCGGTTGAACCGGCCGGTCCGGTCCGGTTTTCAGAACCATGGCTCAACCAAAATTTCTTGTCTAATTTGTATGACAATCAATAGGGACCATGACTGTGATATAGAGGGAAAGGTGCTTAGAATTTGTCAACACAAGAGTTTTTTAACAAAGACACTTGAAAAACCCATCATAAATATTAAGTGGCAACGTGAAGAAGATATACCAAGTTCCCTACATAGGATACCCGTTAGGGTCAATGTCCTTTTTTGGAACATGTTAGAAAACAAAAACTTGATTCACATAATTGCCATATTATTGACATATATATTCTTAGTAGGGTTCTTTTTTTTCATGTTTGTGCTCCTTGGTATACTAAGTTTTTTTCTGCCATGGAACCTCAGAGTATAGTAGTTATCCAAGATTCAACTAGAGAAGTGAATTTGAGAATTTTTGAATGGGCTCTAAATAGCTTCTTACTCGGGGCAAGAGATAAGCTCACCTTAGCTATAGTCTTGCATGAAGTTATCACTCCAAGTAAGTGATCTTCTATGAATTTCTTAGAAATTCACTTTTATCAATTTCACCTGCTTTACACATCTTTAGATCAATGTATTCAAACAGATAAAGAAAACAAACGAAGTATATAATAACCATTGTAAACCTTGTTTATGGCATATTAATTTCATCAATCAGTTATTTTAATTGTGTTAGAATTTCCATAATTTTTCTTGTTCTTTTGGCAGTGGGGTACAAAAGCAGGGTGGACAGTAATAATATGATTGGAGCAAATCAAAGGGTGATTGAAGAAGAAGTTAATAACAAGAAGAAAAAGTATTTAAAAGATGAGGGACTTATTAAGATTTTCAACCTTTATCAATCAAGAAAGGTAACTTCAACACCTATCAAAATTCCCCACCCAAATATATTGGTTTCCCTTTTGGTATAAACCACCAACACCTATATTTTGGAGTAACTAGATTGCAACTAATTTGACTCAAGTCAGGTGGATCATTAGAACTCTCCTAACACTAGTTTATTTGTCATCCTCATAATATGAACTTGAGACCTTACTTAAACTAAATAAGTAACAAATTGTTTGAATCAACAAAGTGTTTGTATGACAAATGGTATTATTACCCACTAATATCGTGCAGTGTCTAAAAGAGATGATCAATGAAAGTGATTTTTGAGAACTTTAGTCTCAAAATTTTCATGTTCCTCTGGTTTTTCTATGGCATAACTTTACAAAACAGAAGTTGCAATTTCTAGCAAGCTCAATTCCTTAGAGTGTGCAACCAAGAGATAGAGAAATTTCTTTGCAGTAGTAAAGTTCATCCTCCTAACATGTGTAGTGAACAATATTCAAATTCAAAGCAGAAGATGGCAAATAATATTAGCACTATGCAACTAATTTATGTTACTATTCCAACAATTGATGTATCTAGACAATCTTTTGTTGTCTAAATGCATTCGTTTTCTAATGTACCACTTTTGTCCAAATTGACAGTTATTTCGAAACAGATTGGAGTAATAAAGATTTCCTCTACCTCTGACATTAGCACAAACTCATTAGTGTTGACAATTTAATGGTTATGACTTGTGGTTCTGGGCACTAATAGAAATTAGACAGCACACTTGTGCTGCTTGCCGGCAGAAAAATAGAGTGCTCATGCAAAATCTTACAGATCGAATCAAAAGAAGGTACAATCTTTAATAGTAAGAAGCAGAGGATATGGGTCACTCTGTTGCTTCTATTTAAGGCATAATAAACTCGTCAACATTATACACAACCACAATAATTACCATTTCATGACTAGCAACGAAGGATGAAAATCATTTAGTGATTGCAGAAAGCAACAGATAATCTCATCAGAGAAGTAGATAAGAAAAATGTAAATCTGTAATGTCACATTTTTTTAATACAATTTCTACTGCTTACACATCACGTTATAATGTTTCAGGTTGAGTTTAACATAGAAGTAGCTATAGGAACTTCACCTAGGGATGTTGCTCTGAAAATTTCCAAGAAGATGAACGCAACATGGTTGATATTAGACAGGTTAGATGAAATTAAATTTGATTTGTAATCGGAATTCTCTTCCTTCTCCTGGCAAGACATTCATGTGCAACAATGATATATTTCTTCTGAATCATTTCATCTGAATATTATTGCAACATCTCTAATAAATATTAGAAACCTCTAACTCAGGTGCCATTATGTTCAAGCATATCTTTCTACTAAATTGTACTTTTACAATTGGCTGCATTCTTATACTGTAGCAGCATAAAATGACTTTAGAATGTAGGTCAGATGAAATCATGCAAGTGTAATCAGATTAGGTGATGCCTACACTGATCTTACCTCTAGAAAGGTTGGTGTCATGTTTATAATGGAGGTTAATGTCAAATTTTATAAAATATTAGGTACCAGGTATTATTTAACTTAATTGTTAGACAAGATTAGTGAAGTGCTCTTACAGATAGGGGAGTTCATGCATAATATAGCCTAACCATAGTAGAGGTTAGTGTAACTTACCACTATCTAATTACAAGCTCTTAATTTACCACATGCACATGGATCACAGGAAGATGAAAAATGATGGAGATTATTTCCTCAATAAACTTTCTTGCGGTATATCAAGAATAAGGCGTCACAATAAGATTATGCATTTAAGAGGACGACCTGCTCTCCATCAAAATAATCAAGATCACACCCATGATAGCATACCAGTCAGCATGCCAGACAGTGTACCAGAAAGTACACCAGATGAACCATTTTGTAAGTACTAGGATAGTTCTATATCTTTCGTGAATCGTGATATTAGTTCTTAATAACACTGAGTTCGCTTTTTAAGTAAAGTTTTGATTCAAGTCTTGTAAATAAAAAATCCTAACAGTGAGTCAACCCTATTTGAGTTGTTTAACTATAGTTAACATCACACTTGCTACTTTCTTCCAAGATTTTGTTTTATTGCATTTTCACCTTCCTGAGCATATGAATTCCTGCAACTAGTATCAATCTAATTTGTGGTTCATATAAAAGATCGTCCAAAGATCAATCCTGACAAAGCAGAGTGCTCAAACCGAGGAGAAGATAGTGAAGAGACAAGTTGTGCTCCACTGCACTTTGCTAGCATAATCACCAAGAAGCCATTGGAAGGCAAATTGAGAAGAGACGGTGACCTAAAAATGATATCCACTCTTGGTGGTAGCAAAAGTACTATGGAGGATCAGGAGAGTTCAGAGTTCCTATCATATTGTGGAGCTAAGAGCTTTTATCATGGAAGGGCTGAAGAATATCAAGTATGCGAACAAGTTTTCCATTTTTGTTAATTAGCACTTTAGCACAGGTATTGTCACAATCTATCCTCGGTATCATGTGGATTTGGAGCAAAACTATATATCAAATGATATGAAAAGATGTAATTTAAATCCGGCCATTGTTTCATTTCAACATAAAAAGGATATGCAGTTGTAGAAATGCTGCTTCAATTAGTAAACATAAAATTAGATTGTTTACTAAATATTTGTATTTTTATACAGAGATTAGACAAAAAAATTATGCTTACATTTCTGCCTACATTGTTCTTAGTTTTTGGGTGAACAAAAAATTGGATATATCTTTGTCCCTAAACATACATTGTGCATACTCTTAATTTCCAAATAAATTTATGTTTCTCAGTATTTCTATATTTCAATTTTCAAACAGTCACCAAAACTAGCCTTCTAATCAATTGACAACAGAAAATCTCTTTGGTTTTGAAAATTTCAATCTTCTAAGTACCCGTTAAAATATTCTCACCATATGCCTCCTTAATAACCACTCTCTTACACCATTTTTCTCTTTTACATATCAACCCTCTTCCATACGGTATCCTTCGTGCACTAAGAATAAGAAGTATTGCATTATTTTATTATTTTCATGGAATCCACATAATGAAACCTTCCCTTTTTTCCCCTCTCTTTAGTTTGACTTTCTAAATTAACTAGTTTGTTTATATGGAGGATTTTTGCAAGGGATATATTGAGCTGCAACTCAACTAGAAACTGAACCAAGAATCTCAGGTTTGGCAGAATAATGAAATAATATTTAACAAAGGTAAAATAATGAGAATATGATGAATATGATAAAAACAACAAATTCTGTTCCCTAAAGATGCTTTCAAGTGAATATGAAAACATTATTGGACAAACTGTAATATTAGAAGAGCATTGACAGCGGAATAAACTTTTTCCTTTATCAAACATAAAAGATACACTGGTATTATGAAACAAGGTCAGAATTCATCATCCTAATAGATCAGAATTTTTCTATCTTTATCTGGAAGACAATAACCCATATACCTCATTGTGTTCTCAAGGCCTTGATCCATTCAAGTTCAACTCTGAAATCACCTGGTCCAGATATAGTGCCTTCTATACCAGCACCACCCTCAGCATTGACAGACAAAGACATGCCAAGAACACGAGACGGATTCATCTCAATTTCTGCATCTATAACATTGCCTCTCCAAGTCGGTAAATACCGAGCTAGAGGAATCTGTGCAATCAAATGAAATTCCAAAGCATATACCTGAGGTGTTGAAATTCACAATAGAAAACAAATACAACCAAATGTGCAAGTATTTATATTGTTACAAGTCACTAGGGCTGGAAGTGAGCCAAACTAGACCAAGCTCAAACTTGGCTCATGAAAATTAAACTTGACTCATGACTCATCTCATTAACAATCGAGCCTATTTCGTAAGTTCAAGCTCGGTTCAACGAAAGCTCATGAGCTGGCTCGAGCTCACGAGCTGGCTCAAATAATAGGAACATAATCTATAATTCTATATCAATAAATTATAACTTATATATATTAAAAATATTTTTAAAAAAATATCAATTTTATATATTATTTATCTATCAATTATAAATATTTTATTTATATCCTACATCAAAATTATATATAAAAATGACTATAAAATTTTAAATAATTAAGAACATATATATATATATATAATCGAGTCAGCTCACGAGCTAATGAGTTTAGTTTATCCAAGCTCAAGCTCGACTCATTTAATTTATGAGCTCAATTTCAAGCTCAAACTCAGCTCACGAGTTCAGCTTATCGAGCTATTGATGAGTCGAGCTCGAGCTGGCTCATGAGCTGGTTCATGAGCTGGCTCATGAGCTGGTTCATGAGCTGGCTTGACTCACTTCCAGCCCTACAAGTCACATTACCAGCACTTTGCATTCACATTCATAGAAAAGCAACAAGGACCAACCTAGCAACAAGTCATTCTATAATCCATAGTAAACAACATTGATCAGATCTGGTTCACTAGCTAACATGAGTGACACTCTGGTCTCTAATCATCAACTCATGAAAGGTGCCGAATTCATGAAGGAATATCCAAATAAAAGTAACAAAAGAAGTTTTAAGACTATAGATAGATTCAGAAGAAATGAGTAGACATCAATTTTTTACGCAAAGAATTTAGCTCCGAGAATGCCTCAGGGTCTTTCCAACTTGCAGACTCTATGCTTCAGACATTTCACATTTGTATAAAAAAGCAAAAAAGCAAACTATCCCAGATTAAAACCTACACCTGATAAGTCATTTTTACAAATTAATTAAGCATAACAAACATGCCTATGACTGAAAAATAGTCAGAGCCTCACAGATCACTCAAATTATTTGAGAAGACTTACTACATATTGTAGTTACCCCACCCTAGTCCACCAAACGGCACATTAGGTTGTAACTTATAGCGGTCAGATGCAAATGGAACTTACCTTTAAAACATACCAATTGCCTTTGGGCACATAAACAAAAGTTTGCCATGAGTTATCTTCCATCTGTGCAGGTGAATTGACCCAATTCTCCGTGTAAATCTGCACCAAAACCAAACTCTTTATGATAGTTGCAAGACTACCCAGAAATTAAATCCTCCAGAATTGACACCACAGTGTTTCAGCATTGAGAATTGACAAAACAAAAAGGCACTCACAGTAGATATATAACATCTGCCATCCCCTCTAAGTTTCATTGCAATAGTATCATATGATTCCAAATCAATGAAGCCACCAAACTGCAAATTTATAAAGAATCAAGGAGAAATAATTTATTTAACATTTAAAAACACATATTTAGGCAGCTGATCATGTAACGAAATCAATGATTTGAATCCATGACCCTCCAGGTCAGGTCACAACTCACAAGGCAGCAACCCTATCGTTATTTCAAAGCTCACTCTACTTGGAAATCCCATTAGCAACAAATATGAACGATAAAAGAGCAATAATTCCTAGAAGAGCAATAGCTACTTAGAACAATAATTCCTAGTCCTAAACTATTCATTCCAAAAGTTAATTAAGCAACCTTTTTGGAGCGCATTCCACAGAAACCGCCACGAGCAATGCTCCATTTAGCACCCTCAGTGACATCCAAAGAAAGGTTACCAGAGAAGATCCCAGTAGCTACTCCATGTTCAGAATCAGCTATCTCGAGAGAAGCAGATGACAACCCTATGCAGCAGCAGCAGCAGTAGCAACAAATCAATCAAACATTCAAAAATAAAACTCCAGCTTTGCATCATTCATATCAGAATCAGCAGCAATAACAAAATTTTCGGTTGTTACCTCCGAATTCAGAATCAGAGTACAAATGCCACTTGGATAACTCCTTCTTGGAGCCGAAATTGAAGATGAATCTCTCCGGCGGAGGCATCATTTCATCCAAATTACCAGACAACGCTTTTCAGGTTTAGTTCCAAATCATTTATGCAAACACAAGCAGAGCAAATGAATAATTATAAACATCAACATCAAAATAATCATATTCATCTGAACCCTAAGTAAATTAGCAGTGATCAGAACAGTGAGAAAAAGGTGAAAATGGAAGCAAATACCTCGCTTAGTTGCAGTGACTGAAGCTTCCCACAGTCTTCGCAATCTCGCCATCTCTCTCTCTCTCTCTCTCTCTCTCTCTCTCTCTCTCTCCACGGAGCTGAGGAAGGAGCTGACAGTGTCTACACTCGCTCGGCGCCTCCACCGTCTGTGAATTGGGCCTAATGGGCCTCAATGTTCTTCGGTCTACTCTGGTATGTCAGGTTTCTTTTTTGCCATAATAACTTTACAACAGGGCTTTACTTGGGCTTATAAGCCCATGTTCTATTAGCTCTGTGTAAAAGAAAAAGAGAATATCTATACCTGATAAGGGACTCTTGAAAAAATTAATTTAGGTTGGTCATCCTCTTTTGTTTAAGCAAGTGTCAAGATTCAAATTTTAGTTTGTATAGAATAATTCATTGATCAACTAAAAATAATTAAAAGGCTAACACTTTAGTATATATATAGAGAGAAAGAGAAGTGTGCTAGTATTAATTTAAGTAAAAGATAAATATAAGAGAAAAATATTAGTCACTTAATATTTCTCACTAAAAACTATGGCAAAAGAAAAAATTAACTTGAGTGCAGGTGTAAATTTATAGATAAATTTCATGTATGATATAAAAAAGTTACATGACCAATAATTTTTTTTGTTTTTGTTTTACATTTTAATCAACGCTTTTTCTTTTTACATAAAAAATACTGGTTCTTTAGCATTTTTTATTTTAAACTTTTTGTGCAATTGAAAAAAAATCAAAAATAATTTTTTTAACAAAATATTCCTTTTTTTATTTACATATTTATTGTAGACGCACGATGAAAATTGAGCAAAAGGAAGATTCATGAACACTGCCTGAACATTGACGTTGGATTCTTCATTATTCTCTAAATGCGATCAATAATGCGTGAATCAAAGAACAAATCACTCTTTCTTCAATCAGATTTTTCATATTCCTCCATCTACGTTCATCGCACCATGTGAAAATTTGATATGTGAGTAGAAAAGAACACATAACCAGAAAAACTGAGATGAAAGTAAGTGATAAATTTGCATTAACGAAGAATCACACTAATTACAATACTAATAATAACTGTATATATAGCTATACTATTCTAACTAATTTTATACAGCTCAACAAAACTAATGATAACAGACTTCAACAAATTACCTAACTAAAGTAAGAGAGTACTAAAGGAGTACTATTTTTAACTTCCTATTAAATAATTAATCAGCAACTATTATAATCAAGTAACAATAACTAAATCCCTTTGTAATTTTTGGAATGATGACCAAAAAATCCTCTTCATACCTATGTTATCTAATTAAATCAGATTTAAGATCTGATAACTTTTTCAATAAAAAAATAGCTTTTTGTTTACGTTTTAAATATTGTTTAGATATTATTTGTTAAAAAGTTTTTATTCAATTTAATAAATAAATAATCTATTATCCTAGATATATATTTACATTTTTTAATTTTAAAGAAAAAAAAAAGTGCGATACAAGTATCAAAGTCCAAAAGTCCAAGAAATTGAAGACCAGCTAAGACTACTCCTCAATTTGAGGTGAAGCTGTAAAGGATTTCTATATGAAAAAAAAAAATCAGAAATTAATTATTAATTACAGTAAAACAGACAATTAAACATCTACGTTGGCACAATGGCACTTACTTTAGTTTTGAGGGAAATATTCCAAATTCAATTAACTAATAACTTTCTTTGACTTGGAAATTGCTATAGTACTATTATTTAATTCCAATTCAATTGTTACTAATAACTACCGTCCTCTTCTAACTCCACTCTTCTACCCTTTTCAACTTCTATCTGTAATTTATTTTATTAAAATAATAATGTGATCTATGTAATTGAAGAAATTAATTATAATTATAGTGAATTAATCAATTAAATATGATGGCATTATTCAATAAAAAAAATAAAATTAGTAAAAATTTTAAATAATAAAAAACAAAAGATATCTCTCTCCTCTCTCTTCAAAATTGAAATATAGAAATTACGAATTTTTAAAAGAGAGATATGACAAAAAAAATTTCTAAAAAATAACAAGTTTTGATTTTTCCTGTGCCATGAACAAAAAAATGAAAAAAAAAAAGAAAAAAAAACATCTAAAAAAATTGAGAAGCTATCCAATAGCTCAGTTAATTAGAATATTGTATATACAAATGTCATCACATCAAGATTATTGGGAGTAGTAGAAGCGAAAAAGTGAAAAGAAAGAAGAAAGAAAAGAAAAAAACATCTAAAAATATTAAAAGACTGCTCAATAATTCAATTGATTAAAACGGTGTATATCCAACTGCCCATCACACAAAAGTCATTGAGAGCAGTGAAAGCGACAGAGTTGGGGGCGGATTCTATGTGCCGAAATTCTTTGGCACACCAGTGCACATAGTACTTATGTTCGGCTGACCGGTGCGCCATTTAATGTTGGCCGTCGGATCTCTCTATTTTTTCAATTCAATGGTAGAGATCACCCTTTCTCTTCCCTCCTTTGATTGGTTAGTGGGCATCATGTGTCAGAGGGGTTAATTTACAAAATTCACTTTGTAGCTGGTTATTTTTGTTACATCCGAAAATTATTTGGGTTTATGTAGAATTAGTTTACCATGTTTTAAGAACTAAATTAATGGCAGTTAGTGATTCTGTATTAAGTTAATGATTGGATCCGATTCGAAGATGGTAGTGGTCGTAAAAGTCCCACCACCCTCCGGTAAAGACGATTCGACACGGGTGCTCCTCCTCGACGCCACAAGAGATTAAACGTAGAAGTTAACGTTTTCTCCCGTAGAATCACATTGCAAAGTTGCCCACCGTTCGGCGGAGACAGAAGAGGTAGCTCATAGGGCTCATCGTTTCTCAATATGGGCATGGGACCACCAATCCCGCCTTAGTGAAAGCTCGGGATGATAATGGGGCTAGCAACCGGTCCTCCAAGAAGCTATACCTCTTGGGCGCCTTCTTTCCCTCATGGCCAAGTCATACTCTGAATGGCGCATCTGTCGCGACTCGTTGGTTCGGAGGATGAAGATCTGCATAGTGTCCTTGCCGGTGCTGGATTCGATCATTATCGGATAACAATGAGTGATGTTTCGACTAGATGTATGGCTTTACCGGAGACGATCAACAAGGAAGGATCGAAGCGGCGTGGAGATGGTAGGCAGAGGATGACGAAGGAGATGAAGAAGGTTTTTCGGGTCGGCGCGGGTCGGGTTGGAACACAGTTGGTTGGACTTGGCTCAATCCAGATGGGCAAGGGCGGAGCTAGATGAAAGATTAGAGGGGGACAAAAAATATTTATATAATAAAATAAGACTAAAATAAAATTTTAAGGGGGGGCTAAACTGAAATTTACATATAATTTACATGTAAAAAATTAAAATTAGGGGGGCCATTGCCCCCCTTTGCTACAATGTAGCTCCGCCCCTGCAGACGGGCCTCTACGTTATAATTGTTTTCTGAAACCAATGATGGGCTCAAGTGCTGGGTTATTAATAATTTTGTTAAAATTGGATCACTGGTTTGGTATGGTCCAAAAAAAAAACTTACATGGCTGAAGAAAGAAGAGGAACACCCAATACCAAAAAAAAAAAGGTAACACAAAAACAGTTATTGCATGTATAATTAGTTGCTGAACAATCTAATATTCTATAGGATATAATAATTAAAATGCTCTGTAAAACTAACTTATTTGATTAATGTAAGGATTTGCGATATGCTGGTGCACAATATTAACAAAAACATTGAATAAGGAACATCCACATATTTTCCAATTGAACACGGGATTGCATTCGAGAAATATGATTGGTTGAGGTTGAATACCTCTCTAAGTAGAATTTGATGAGGCTTTTTAAGGAGATTTTAATATTTAATTACACTAATTGGCTTATTATAAACCAAAAAAGAAGTACTATGAAACTTGTTTAAATCAGTCCTTTCGTATTCTTTGTTCATCCAAGCATTTTAATTGGAAAATATGTCTATCCATTATAACCGAATTTGGCATAATATAACGATACGCCAAATGAAAATAATTCAGAAAGGAAAAAATCGATAAGCAGGTCTTTGAGAACGCACACGTAGATAGTTGGCAAAAGGTACTGGATCACGATTTGGAAACGGTAAATGCTAACAACGCAAGATAATTCCCTAATTATGTATCAACCGCTCAGATGACTTGTTTTATATTGGATAATTTACATCCCCCGTTTTTTGCTTGGGGCTGTGAACTATCTGATACCGTCACAGTTAATTTATACAAAATTGCCCACAAAACTGGTAACTCGGATAGGCAATGGGGAGTCACCAAAAAGCATGTTTTGCGTATGTTTATAAAATATTTATTTTAATTTAAATCAATTCAAATTATTACTAACAAGAAAGGAGATGAGAAGATGTTGATAGTTAACCGCATCTGGATTAAACGAATTTATACTGACTACGAAGCATAGAATATTAATCTTCCGAATCAATGGCAATCAAAATGGAAATAACTCAGAAATTTTGTTCTTGTCGTGTAATAGTCACTGGCGAGGAAGGATAAACCAATTAACAATTCAAGATAAACAGATTTTTAAGATCGAAGCGATGAAAGTAGATATAATAATCGCTACCGAGTTTTAATTAGCATTTCAGAAGATCAAAAGCGCGACTAAACAAACAAACCAAATAGATCATTCAGGGCTTCAGGCCTCGACAAAAACCAACACAACATAAAGATATCACACATGTGCCCCAGGTCAAATACCTCCGTCACTGTCTTCACTCTGCTCCGGTTGAACACCTGCCCGACGAAACGAAAATTTGTGCTTGACCTCCAAAACATTGACCCAGTATGCCAGGTCACGCCACTTTGAGCTTTCCATCATCATTTTGTTTGCTTTGTCATACAGTAGGCGAAAGGTTGCTTCAGACTGGGCGCAGCAACTTTTCCTCCCGGCGCTGTGTGTTCTCCTCTTCCTCCAATTGATCCTCCTTTTCCCTCAACTTGACCTTTAATGTTAACCTCTCGGCACTGACCTTCCAGAGTTCATCTGAGATCTTTTCAAGCCTAGCCTCCCAAATCTCCTATCTCCTGACAAGTGCGGCCTCAACGAGGTCACAATTCGTTGACTTTTCATCTGTACGGACGATGTCGATCAGAGAAGCGATCGGCTATTCCGTGAGGTCGTCGGGACTAAAGGCGTGGTCGGTGACGGACTCCTGCGACATTTTCTCAAAAGTATACAGTGGAGAGAGAGCAGTGGAGGGTGGCAGAAATAAGGAGGGGGATAAGGATAGAAAGAGAGGTGAGAGAAGGAGTTACGGCAGAGAAGAACTGGGAAAGAAGCGTTAGGAGGGATAGGGTTTGTCATTAACGGGCACATATACATATATAGTGTAAAGTGGGAAGCTGCTTCGAATACTTTTTTTCGTAGAAAATTAATGTACTTCGTTTATTTTGGGAAAAATAAACGATTATTTAAACTAGTTCGATGGAAGAAAAAAAAAGAAGAGATAACAATTTAATTACATATTAGCTTAAATTAACCTTTCACATTAATATAGTTTTAAATTTGTTTTTAAAATTATTTTTCAATGCTCAGCTTAAAAAATTACGTTTACGATCTCTTCGATTCCCGTGCCAAACCCACAAACGAAGCATCGGTTACAGTGGGCGTAAATGAAGGTGTATGTGGCACGGTATCTGACTTATCTGGTAAGGCGTTTGGCAGTATATAAGTTCCCTCTCTAGCATTCCTTCATCGCGTCTGGTCTTCCATACTAACGACGGTCCTCATGTAACCTTCCCCTCCCCCCCTGTCCAACAATTTTAAATTAAATAGGATGAAATTGGGTGCAACCTCCGACAAAGGCAGAAGGGAAAAGAAGGCCGGATATGGGAGAAGGAAAGGGAAAGGGGTGCCCCCCACGCGGATGTCCACTGACTCTTCTGCCTCGCGAAATATGGGTGAGAGTTGCAGCAAGGGTTGCGTCGGTCTCGATCCAGGATCTGTTTAACATGCAGGTGACCTGCAAGGTGTTTTTGGACGCAGCTCGTTCATCTGCGGTGTACAAGGTGGCCTCCATGGCGGAGCTACTCGTCTCATTCGGTTATGACAATGACGACCGTCCTGAGGATGGGTTCCTTTATAGAAGCGCATGCGCAGGAAATCCAGCCACTATATTCTATATAGGGATGAGAGAATTCTTCTAGATGGGCCGATACGTCGCTGGGATCGACACCCTGCTTGCGTCCGCCGATGCGGGCGATGTCCAAGCGCGCTACATGTGTGCGATGTTGCTACTTACTCCCGGTGTTAAGCACGAGGCAGACACTGGCATAGGGGTTGAATTGTATGCCAAAGTACTGGCTTCTGAAAAAATCAAAATGTGCAGAGAACTCTTCGGGCAGATGTTCGCAAATTCACTGATTGGGGTGAACCCGTCGGATCCAGGGAAGCCCGTCGTCTGCCGGTCAAGCGTGTGCTCGACCCGCGGGACCATGGGTGCCGCCAACGATTTGTCGAGTGTGTCGTGCGTCCACTGCCTTGCCGAGTTCGAGGTGTTGCATTTCTTTAGTCTGTTTACGTTCAAATGAAGCTTCGTTGTAACCAAAGTTGAATGTATTTTATTGCTAATGATTCGGGTGGTTGAGTTTGGTGGCTTTGTAAATTTCCGCTTTCTTGGGTCAGACAAATGACATATTCGAACCAATGCATATCACCATGTTTTAAATGCTCACACACATAACCTTCGATAGAAGCACTATTTCATAACTTCATTAGCTAATAGCCCATGCCGAATAAACAAAAAAACAAACAGACTAGAATAGTACAATATTAGTGTTGGGCCTAAACAGTACAATACTAGACCTGAACAGTACAATACTACATACATTGCCGGGGAGGGGAGGGGTCGGTTTACGGTGTCTCCATCCCGTTGTTGCACTGACCCCTAAGACCTGGGACTTTACCTGTCCAGCAAAACGTCGGCCAGCTGCCTTATGATTTCTCCCAGTTGAGTCTTGAGTTCCTGTCTCTCTCTTTCGATCTGGGATACACAGTACTCAATCGACGCAACGGCCTGTTGTAGGTCCTCAATCGATTGGCTGGCTGCAAGTGATGTAACTTTGTTAGCAACACATTGATACCGACACAAGTGACTAGACATGGGGGCATCGCAAGAACACATTTTTCGCTTACCAGATGCACCTGGTACCGCCGCGGGAGTCGTTGTCACCGTCGTATCGTGCCATCCACAGTGAACAAATTGATTGAACTCCGATGCCGGTGGGAGCTCGTTGCCCAGCCCCGAAACAGGCGAAGTCGTCATCGCCGTCGTATCGTGCCGTCCACCTTGAACGAATCGATTGAACTCCGACTCTGACGGGAGCTCGCTGTCCAGCCCCGGAACAGGTAATACAGTCACCTGGAAATAGTCGTTCAAGGCGTTCATGGCCTCTTGGTAACTCCGGTAACGAAGAAGCAGGTTCTGTGGAAAGCCATCCACCTGAGCCGATGTCGTCTCGCAGTTGGGGTATATTCCGGGTATCCTCCCTCTAAAGATGACGTACCACCCACCTTTTGTTCGCATTGCCATCCATCTGTTAGAGGAGATCTGGTAGACCTTGCAGAGGGAGAGGGGGTTAGGGTTGATGGTGGAATACAGTTTATGGGTTTTTCTCTCACCTGGAGGCTAAGAAATGGAAGAGTAAACAAATAAAGCAACTAGAATGGTGCAACAACAGTCGAGGTTTACTTGCACGCGGACCTTATGTTCAGGAGTAGGGGTGCAGGGACTCTAGGTACAAGAATAAGGGTGTACTTGCACCAGCAAATAAAAAAGTAATAACATTTGTCTTATTCACCACTATTAATTTCAATGAATTTATTATATTTTTAAAATTAATTTTGATCAAGAATTAATTCCCATTATAAATTGCAATCGAGTGAACTTTTTAATTTTAATATGGAGAGAGTGTTGGTGTATAGCAAGGTTATGGAGGGAATTGTAATATGGGTTCCCAGTTAAATACGATAAATATTTTTTTAATCAATATAATTATTATACTATCTGGACGCATCGGTAAATGAAGAAAACATCTAAGGAAACGTATGCGGTACTGAACCACAACCCCCCCAATGGCAGTATATTAAAAAGCAAAATGTCAGAAGGTTAGTTATAAATTCGTCTATCCTCTTTATAATCTCCAATAATCCCTCCACGAAGTCCTTACAAATGGTCGGAAGTTCCCAGAAGGACAGAAAGAAAGTGGACGTATCCGTTCAGCACGAATGCCTACTGAATCTTCTTCCTCACAAAATATGGTCAAGTATTGCCATGATGGTTGCATCGAATTCGATTGAGAATCTGTTCAACATGCAGGCGACGCGTAAAGTGTTCCTGGGTGCGGCGAGTTCAGACGCTGTATACAAGCATGCGACGATGCCGTATAAACCGTTAGCGTGCTTTTTACTTCACCTCGACGGGCCTGAAAGGAGATTCCTTGATCGCTACGTGGAAGTAGGAAATGTGGATGCTATACTCCGACATGGGTTCGCGGAGTATCTCCGGTTTGGCCGCCGTGACAAAGGGATGGAACTGATTGTCAGGGCCTCAACGGAGGGTAGCGTCAAAGCAGATTATCTGTGTTCCATGTTGCTAATGTTTGATCACGAAGACGAGGAAGACGTGTAAAGGGGTGTTCAAATGATGCAGGTTTACCGTATTTCTAGGCAGCTCGAGAGCTACACCAATTTCTTGAGGGACATTTACAAAGATACCACGGTGCTCTTAAAAGAAATGTATGCACGCATTTGAACGACCGTGACTGTTTACCACTCTTGCCAATCCTCCCCCGAATGTACTGTTGTGGGTTTATCTTTATGTAATCCTTCAATACAGTGGCTAGGAAATGCCGGTTTGTTATGATCCTTCATTAACCCCTTGCTAATTGCTATGCGTACTGATGGTGTATTTTATTTTATTTTATTTTATTTTTTTTGTTAAAAAACTGTCAGTTTGATTAATTAATTTATCATAATTATGTGGATGGCACAGACGACGCAATTAATGCGTATCTTGGCTATAAGCCTATAACTTAGTCCAAATAATGCTTTCTTCTTGAGTGGGATATGATCTGAACTTTGCACTATTGAAGTGACATTTGAATGGACAGAAGACTGTTTAGTCAATCAACCTTTTAAACCATCAAAAGGTTTTTTTCTGGGTCTGGGTACTAAGATCGTGACAGTGAATTTATACAAAACTGGTAAACTTGGATAGGCAATAGGGAGTGACTGAAAGGGGTCAGGTAAAAAATGGGTACGAGATAATTTTTGTATGTGCAATGATAATTGATGATGGTGTATAAAATCTGTACAAACATTGAATAATGAACATGCATCTATGTTCCAATTGAAGCACGGGATTGTATTCGTATAATATAACCGGTTGAGAGATTGAATACTTGTCCTTTAAAGAACAAAATTTGCTTTCATATTTTAAGGAGTTTTTATTATGTAATTGCACTAAATGTTTTATCATAACCTGAGAGAGAAGTAATCTGAATTTTGTTTCGATCAATGGCTTCGTATTCTTTGTTCATCCAAGCAATCTAATTTGAAAAATGTTTATTTCCTATAATTTCATATAATATTAGGATATCATAAAAATAATACTATGTCTACATTCCTTTGTTTTATTATCTAGTGTAAAATGACGGTATGTGACCTTAAATCAGAAGGAACCCGTAAACATTCGTGACAATCTAACGCGTTGCCTGTGGTAGGGATGTCCGCGGATCGGATTGGATCGGATATGGCCGAAAATTCGATCCGATCCGCACAATTTTTATCGAATCGGATCAGATATGATATCCGCGCTTTTTAGTGCCAGATTCGATCCAATCTGATCCGCAAATGTGCGAGTCGGATCGGATATCGAATATATCCACATAATTAAACCTTCTCTTTTTAATCATATTTCTATGTAAAAAAATTCAATAAAAATATTTCTTTTATACTTTTAAACTTATTTATTCCTAAAATATTTTTAATCAAACTCTTTCTAAATAACAAAAATAAAATAATACAATATATGAATAATAATTACTAACTAAAACATACAAACAAGTAAATATAACACCAAACATATATATTTATTTATTTTTAATGATTATTGTGTGGATCTGCGGATCCACGGATGTAGAGCAGATATCCGCGATCCGATCCGCAAAGGATGCGGATCCGATCCGATCCGATCAATTTGCGAATCGGATCGTATCCGCAATTTTTGGATCAGATGCGGATATTTACCACAGATCTGCGGATACGATCCGATCCATGAATACCCCTAGCCTGTGGGGTAATACCAATCTGCAAGGAAGGATAAATCGATAAACACGTCTTTGATAACGCACACGTAAATAATTGCAGAAATTGTCCGAAATCACGATTTGGAAATGGTATTTGGCTCCATCGTAACATAAATCCCTAATTGTGTGTCAACAAGTCACATGACTTTTGAAATTAAGAATAGACAGATGAAAGTAGATATAATTATATTATCAGAGTTTAAGTTCCACTACAGAAGATCAAATGGGAGACAGAACAAACAAAGGAAATAAAAGGATCATACAGGCCTCGATGGAAAACATGATATTAAGATATCAAGCATGTGCAACATGTCAAATAACTCCGGCCCCGTCTTCATTCTGCCTGGCTGGATGACGACCCCGACGAAGCAAAAACTTTTGCTTTTCCTCCAAAACGTCGATCCTGCGTTCCAGGTCACGCCACGGTAGAGCCTCAAGCTGTTCCCGTTCACGACGCTTGGCAATTTCTGCCATCAATTCTTTTGCTTTGACATCCAACTGGTGAAGGATCACGTCATTCTTTCGTTGCGCTATTTTCAACTCCTTTTTCAGTCGTCGCCTTTCCTTCTCCTCTTCCTCTAGTTCATCCTTCTTTGCCTCGAAAACGAACTTGGTGGCCAACATCTTCACCTTCGCCTGCCTCAGTTCTACTTCGGTCGTCACAAGTCTATCCTTCAAAATCTCCTCCCTCCTGACCAATGCAGCCTCAACGAGGTCACAATCTGCGGACTTTTCATCCACACGAATGATGTCGATAAGAGCGTCGATCGAGAGTTTCGCGAGGTCATCGGGACTAATGGCGTGGTCGGTGACGGATTTCTGCGATATTTTCTCAGGAGAAGAGGACGACATATGGCAGACTACGACGACCCTTAAAGCAACAATTTTTGTTCCGGCGACGACGGTTGTCCTCCGGGTGGGTCGTTCTCAGGCGATAGACGTCGAATCTTCCTTCTGAAGTTTCGAGAGTGTGAAGTGGAAGCCGTGTGCGGAGATGACTATGGCGGTGTAGTAGACGGCGGAGAGAGCAGTGGAGTGTGGCAGTAATAAGGAGAAGGAGAATGATAGACGATAGAGAGTGGAGAGAAGGAGTTACGACAACTTAGTAGTGTTTGGGGTTGTCAATAACGGGCACATGTGTATATATATATATATATATTACAAAAAAAGAGCCTCAATCAATAATGAGGGTTTATTTTTAGGAAAATAAAAGATTAATTTAAACTATTTCGATGAAAAAAAGAAAGAAGAAAAGATAACATTTACTCGGCGAGTAATTAAAGTAAACAACCACAAAAATCGAACAGTCAACATTAATTAAAACGAGTATTTCGTTTTAATAAAAAATAAAAAAATAAGAGCACAAAAAAAGGAAACGTACGAGGCACCGAACCATTTTAACAACAAAAAAAGGATATAATAAGAGCACAAAATGTTTCTTTGGTGGTCGTGTGTCGTCTTGATTTTCCAAAACCCCTGGCCCAAGTTGCTTGTAAATGGCTGGAGGTTCCATGAAGAACAGAAAGAAAAGAAACGCAGCCAAGACGATCAGAGAGAAAGGGACCGTATCCGTTGAGTACGAATGTTCGCTGAATCTTCTTCCTCACGACATATGGGTCAGGATTGCCACGAAAGTTGCGTCGTATTCGATTAAGGATCTGTTCAACATGCACGCAACTTGCAAGGTGTTTCTGGGTGCAGCGAGGTCCGACGCTGTTTACAAGGAGGCGTCAATGTTGGAGTTGCCAATTGCATCCTTTTTATACTACTATGGCCGACCTGAACACAGCTTCATAGAATGCTGCACGGAGGCAGGAAATCCAGCTGCCCTACTCCGGGTGGGGATGATTGAATTCGTCTGGATTGGTCACTGCGTCGGTGGAATGGATACTCTGACTATGGCTGCAACTGGGGGCGACCTGGAAGCCTGTTACATGTGTGCGATGCTGTTATTGTCTCATGCTAAGGAAGACGAAGAGCACATGCGAAAGGGACTTGAATTTTTTGAGATTGTACGTGATTCTGGGGCGCTCGAAAGGTGCAGAGAGGTCTTCAGGCAGGTATTCGCGGATCCGTGGGTGGAGGTTAAGCCGTTGGATCCTGTATTGTCCGAGGTTTGTCGGTCCACCAGTTGCCGCACCAGAGGCACCATGGGTGATGTGGAAGATTTGTCCCATGTCTCGTGTGTGCAGTGCCTGGCCGATTACGAGGTTCGGGTGTTCCGGGAGTTGTTTGCATTCGAATAAAAAATGTCTATTTTGGGGTTTGTGTTTCCCAAGTTTGTTGTTTATGCTTCTCGTATCTGGTATTACCGTATGAAGCATTATCTCCACTTTTGTTAAGAATTTACGCATGGTTATCCTCATATTAAATATATTTTTATTATGTTTCCGTTTTCGTGCGTGGATAGATCTTAGTTAGTTTGAATTGGTTAAGCTTGATGGTGTAAAGTGGTTTAGGGATTTTCCCTCGCCTGGATGCTCAGAACTGGAAAAGTAAATTGAAGAACTCCAACGGAATAGCAGAGGTGTACTGGCACGCGAACCCCACGTTCAGGAGTAAGCGTATACTTCACGCGGAAGTAGGTTCAGAAGCAGGGGTGCAGGGATACCAGGGTTAGGACTAGGGGTGTCTTGCACCCACTTATATAGAAAAAAAAGGTTTATTATGTCAATCAATATATTAAATTGAATTCAATTAATTGCAAATAAAAAAAATTATCATTTAATTCGATAATTTAATTTAATTTGACCATTTACGATTTTTTAATCAGTTTAAAATTCCTTAATCTACACGATTACGACATGTATTTAATTGTTTTATCTGATGTTTCTTAATATTAACTGTTATCGATGAGCTTAAATAAAATTGCAAACAACCAAAACGTCATTAACGTTTTCCATTTTCGGATATCGAGGCAAATTAGAAAATGAAAACGAGACTGCCCACTGCTGTTTGGCAGAAGAAAGACACTTCTACTTGTACGTATAGATAAATATGGGTATAAGTACATATAGTAAATGTATTAATTATCTGGTATTATCTGGGAAACAAAACGTCTGACGCGCTAAGCCATAATAATTAATGCTAGTATATAATATAATATATAATTTTTTCTAACCGATAATATAATATATTATATACATATATATTTATATATAAATTAACTTTTATAGGTTAGAAAATAAATGTTATAGTTGAGGATATACACGTTTTGAAAATTGGTATTATCGCGATAACCGATAAGTTTAAATGATAATAATAATATATAAAAGCTTACATTCCGTCTCTTAATTGGCGGTCGTTTCTCCTGTTAATAATTTCCGATAATCCCCCAACAACCCCCTCCAGCCTCTGCCGAGCCCTTGCAAATGGCTGGATCTTCCAAGACAAACAGAAAGGAAGGGAACGTGCCCATCGAGCATGAATGTCCGCTGAATCTTCTTCCTCGCGATATATGGGTGAGGATTGCCACTAAGGTTGCATCGAATTCGATTCATCATCTGTTCAACATGCAGGCGAGTTGCAAGGTTTTTCTGGATGCAGCGAGTTCCGAAGCTGTGTACCAACATGCGACGATGCGGGTTATACCGTTAGTGTCCTTTTTATTTTACCTTGACCGGCCGGAAAGGAGGTTCCTCGATCGCTGCGTTGAAGCAGAAAATATGGATGCTATACTTCGACAGGGGTTGACGGAGTATTTCTGGATTGTCCGCCGTGGCATTGGGATGGAACTAATTTCTAGGGCATCGATGGAGGGCAGCGTCGAAGCAGGTTACCTGTCTGCCATGTTGCTACCGTGTGATCACGAGAACGAAGAAGAAGTGCAAAGGGGTGTTGAAATGTTAGAGTCTATCCGTACTTCTGGAAAGGTCGAAAGGTACAGGGAGTTCTTCGCGGACATTTTTTGGGAGCGATGGGTTGACGAGAGACCATCGGATCCGGGACATGCCGTGGCTTGTCGGTCCACCACTTGCACTACCCACGGCACCTTGGCTTGTGTGAATGATGTGTCTCGTGTCTCGTGTGTGCACTGCCTGGTGGATTACGAGGTCAGGATTTTCTTGGAGATGTTTAGATTTTAGTGAACGTGGTTGTTTATCACTCTTATCAATCTGCCCCCGAATGAACTGTTGTAGGGTTATCTTTATGTAATCTGCCAAAACAGTGGCTAGCAACTGACAATTTGTTAACAATCTATTTCTTGGTTGAAAAAATGGCTGTTTGATCCAATAAATTAACATAATTAATTTGCATTGTTGTTCACGCATTATTTCATAGCTTCACCCGGAAAGAGAAAAAAAAAACCAGAGAAATTCAAATGCTGCAAAAATTAGATATAATTACGAAAACCGAGTTTTATGTAGGGATTACTGAATATCAAAAGAACGGCTAAAGAAACAAAGCAGATAAAGATTTGAAACATAGAAGCCGTAGGTCATATACCCCCGACATCGTCTCCATTCTGCCCGGCGGGCTCCTGATCGTTAGAGCCATGTGCCGTTACTGGATCTTGAGCATACAATTGGCGGGCCAATATCCCTAGCTTGATCTCCACAACCTCGAGCCTGCCTTCCATTTCACGCCACGGTGCCATCTGTTACTGTTCCCTTTGACGAAGATCGGCAGTTTCCGCCTTCAATTCGTTTGCTTTGTCATCTAGTTGGCGAATGGTCGTTTGATGCTGTTCCAGCTCTATGCGCAACTTCTCTTGCAACCGGCGACCTTCCTCCAGTTCATGCTGCCTTATCCTTGCAGGGCATCCACACCGTGTCTAGGCCCTCGGCCTCTTTTGCCGGTTAGGCATTGAGTAGAACTTCGGGGATCGGTACCCTTGTCGGTGGCACACGAACTCCTGCCGTATCCTTACTTCGCCACATTTTTCGCTTCTGGAATGTCTCGCGCTGAAGCCATGGTGCTTTGCATATTGCTGGTAGAACTCAGATGCAATGT
This sequence comes from Arachis hypogaea, assembly GCF_003086295.3. Lineage (NCBI taxonomy): Eukaryota > Viridiplantae > Streptophyta > Magnoliopsida > Fabales > Fabaceae > Arachis > Arachis hypogaea. The sequence continues at coordinate 5,428,897 of NC_092048.1, forward strand.
CAACATCTGTGAAATTAAAGCAGAGAACCTCCTCCTCGCTCAAGTTCAAAAAATCAATCCAACCTATCGATTCGCCGGAATCAACAGCGTACAAGTCATCATTCGAATAATTGTCAGACATTCCTCCGACGCCGGCCAAATTGTCTTCCAATTCAACCACATCCCCATTGTCGACATCGGCCTCTGCATGATGGTCGTGTTCTGTTTCATCTTCCTGAAAGTCGTACTCGTCCGACTCCATCCCTGTAAAGCCTTCGCCCTCAACCGGATGGTCGTGTTCTGTTTCATCTTCCTGTAAATCGTACTCGTCCGACTCCATCCCTGCAAAGCCTTCGCCCTCAATCGATCTAACTCCATGGTCAGCTTCGCCCCCAGTGGTATCTTCATCCTCGGCAACCCTGTGCCAAACAATAACAATGCGGTAATTTAGCGAAATACGCAAAATTAGGGGATGTCTTTCAAAGAAAATTGCAGACATATGACGAAACAAAAGGGGATATTTGTAAATCAAGTGAAGGGTGATAATACAACGGGTACCTTCTTTCTATTGATGGAGACGGCGAAGCCATCAACTGCTGAAGACAACCGACAATGCAAATCAGGTACCATCGTCGTCAGAGGTGAGGCTATTTGTTTGGTTGGATCCGCCTAAACAGAATCGTTAACACTGAGTGGGAGGGAGAAGAAGTTAGCTGAGTGCGGAGGTTTCAGTCGTTCTTGGTGGTGGAGATAGGAAGGAACAGTGCGATTGCGACGGATGGGAAGGGGAGAAAGAGGGTGCGATTGCGACGAAGGGAAAAGGAGAGGAAGAGGGTGCGATTGCGACGGAGGGAAAGGGGAGGAATAGGGTGGTAGTAATAGTTGACTAATTCTAACAATTAAGTTAAGTGTATTCATTTTAAAAAACCAAAAAATAACTCCTATAATTTATATAAAATTGCGAAAAGAACCCAGCAAAAGCATGCATTTTAATTCTGGTCTCGCCTGGCTGACCAGTGCGCCAAACAATAAAATGGTGTTTCAGTGCGCTATGTAACCCGCGTACCAAATTCGTGTCCGACAGAGTAAAAGAAACGAAAGAAGAAAGAAAAAAAAACATCTAAAAATATTCGGACACTGTCCAATAACAATTGCCCATTACATAAAAGTTATTACTTATTAGAAACAGTGAAAGCGTAAAACTGCATTTATCATAACCTTTAAATTCCTAAAATAGAAGCAGATTCCCACATCAAAAAACAACAATAATTTAAAAGTATGTTTTAAATTATGTTTTTATAATATAATAATCATAAATGTTAAGATTTTTTATTGTTAGAAATAGTTTTCTAAAACTAACAGTATCTCAATGCTTCTTTTTCTCTCTTCAAATATTAAGCTAACTAACTAACCGCCACACTCTTATATAGTGAAAAAATTCAGTTTGTACTAGGGATGTCAATGGGGCAGGGCGGGGGCGGGGGATGCTTCCCTGCTCCCCATCCCCGCCCTCAGATTTGCTCCCCATCCCCGCCCTATTCCCCGCCGTGGGGGAATATTGCTCCCCATCCCCATTCCCCACGGGGCCCCATTCCCCGCGGGGACCCCATTCCCCATCTACATAATAGTTCTAACTAATTATTAATTTCCATATGAATAGAGCTGTAAGTATCTATCTTATACAAAAACTACAAGATTTTATACAAAAATTCTAAATGACACAAGGGTGACTTCTTTCGAAATAACACAATGGGGGGACGCAACGACGAACCAAAGGAAAAAGCAGTGGACGAGGTGGGAGACGCCGCAACAGAGAAGAGAATGGACACGACGGTAGAGTTACGAAAAGGAACGCCGCAAATAGAAATTACGACGCAGTAAGGGTGATGGCACGGTGAGGTGTGACGATGCGGTGAGAAGGGTGACGAGGGGTGGCTGCAAAGAGGTTGGATGGAGTATGGACAGCCTTAGGGATCTCTAAATTCAAGAAGGGTTATGCAAATAAAGATTAGGAGTTTTGGGTTTCTATATATATGTGTGTGAGAAATGACTAAAAAACATACATGAGAAATAAACTATTAAAGATAATTCAAGAAATTCATAAATTTCGGGGAATAGCGGGGACGGGGCGGGGATCCCCGCTCGGGTCCCCGCGCCTGCTTCGGGGGAATTTCGTCCCCCATCCCCATCCCCGCGGGGAAAATTCCCCACAATCGGATCCCCATTCGGGGCAGTCCCCGCAGGGATCCCCGCATCTCGGGGAATTTTGCCATCCCTAGTTTGTACTGTTTCTTTTATTTGATCAAAAAAATTATAGAGTGAATATCTCATTCGACTCCTGTTAATTACTTTAAAAGGATAACGGAGTTCCTAAGAAAATAAATATCCAATCTGATCTCTAATTTTTTTTGTTGGGACTGATTAATCTCTGTGTAAAAAAAATAACATTGACTTTTTTGGCACAGAAATTTTGTTGTCCTTTTGAGATAATTGTTAGAGGTCGAGTTGGATTTTTTTGTCAAAGACTTCGTTGTCTTTCGAAGTAATTGTCAGGAGTTGTTTTGGTTTTTTCTCAAAATTATATGGTTAGTAATTTATTGTGTTCTTCATCTAATTCACTAATCAAAATCAATTTTATTATATTTTTTAATCTAATTTCTTTTAATTGTGTTCTTTCTTTTCAGTAACTAAATGCAATTATATCATAATCAGTATTTTCTTTTGTGCGTTCATTTGTCTTTTTAACATGCGATTTTTTTTTATGTTTGTAGTTATTACTGAAATTTTTCGAAGCCCGAAAATTCAAAAGTTGTTGAATCAAACAACTGAAATAAGTTCATATTCAATTACACATGTCAAGGATTTAAGAAGAGATTAAAACTCAAGATAGAGGATCTTTTAATCTTTTGGTATGTGCATATTTGCAGAAGAAAAAAAAAGAGTGAAACATCAAATAAAGAAGGAAACAAAAAGGGAGAGAAAAAATTAGAAAAACTAACAAAGGAATAAGAAAAATGAAGAATTTGAAAAGAATTTTTTTTTTTGTCACTTTTATGTGAGTATGAATAAAAAACTATCATTAAAAACACTCAAATATAATTCAGATTTTATAAGATAGTTGGCTCATAAAAATTATATATTTTGTGTAAAAAAGTTTAAGAAATTAACTACAATAATATAAGTCAATTCAATCAATTTTTTTTTTATTTTTAATTTTAAAATTTAAAAAATTAAGATAATAAATTTTTTTTGTAATAAACTTATTTTTTCAATTAATTGACTACAGTTGGTTAGCACCACCTTTAATTGGTTCCTACTGGAATCGATTTTGTGCAAATTGGTTGAGGCTAATATTATGCATAGTCATGTTTGTGAAACATTAATCATAAGTGATTGAAATAAAATATCCTCTTTGTTTTTGAAAAAAAATCATAAGTGATTAAAAATGTTCTTATGTATATTTTTTTCTGTTATTGGATAAAAATCATTTATATTTTGGTCATTAATTTTTTTTAGTCTATTAGCTATTAAGCGGAGTAGTAAAGATATGAAAAAAAAATTAAAATAACTTATAGAAACTCCTTTTCGGTGACATTATTTTTTATCCTAAGAAAAATATGTATAAATTTGAAAAATTATATAACATAGTACAAATTGTAAAAGAAAATAATTTTATAGTAACGATTTTATTTTTGGAAAAAGGTAAGGATTTCTATTTCAATTTTTAAGTACAAACAAATTGGAATTGATTTCTTTGTTTTGAATTCCTTTCCTTCTCTGCTTCATGACTTCTATTTCACATTTTTAGAAGGAAATCAATGGAGTAAAAATCAATTAAAAAAGTAACAAGACATTTAATTAAAACAGAAATAATTCAAATAGAAAATTTTTTTTCATTAAAAATATTGATCCTTTAACATTCTTAATTTCCAATTTAATTTTTCTATTAAATTAAAAAAAACTGAAAACTTTATTTAACTAATATATTTTTTTATTTAGGTATTTATAGTGGACGATAATAACTAAGGTTTGATTTGGTAAAACTTTTTGAAGATGTGTTTGTGTTTTTTAAAAGTTTAAACTCCTCATTTTGTGTTTGGTAAATAAAAAAAGACCACATGCTTCTGCTTGCAGCTTTTAAAAGATCGGGGTACCTTTAAAAGCACCTAAGATAGATCTTTTTAAAGTTGGTTTGCGCTTTTTAAAATTTAAAAGTCTAATATAATCTCATATATTAACTAATTTTCAAATTTAATACTTATATTTATGTTTATTATAGTATTTTTAAATTTTAAAGTTATTTTACCAAATGTAATTATTATTACTTGTGTTTATTAAAAATTATTTTTAATTTAATTTATCAAACATAAATACTACAACTTTTAAAAAATTATCTTTTAAAATTTAACTTTTATAAACTACTTTTGAAAAGTAAAAATTGTATGAAACTAAGTTTAAATTCCTTTGTAATTTTTAGAGTGATAATGACTAAGAATTCCTCTTCTCATACCTATTTTGTCTAATTAAATCAAGAATAAAATGTAATAAAGCCTTAATAAAAAATCTCCATTTTGTTTACATTTTAGATATTGTTTAAACATAATATATTAAAAATTTATTAAATCTAACAAATAAATAATATATTATCCCAGATATATATTTACATTTAAAAACTTAAAGAAAAAAAAAAATGAGAGACACATTCACACAACTATATATAAAGTCCAAAAGTCCACAAAAAATGGAAGACTACTACTCCTCGAAATTTTTTTTTTCTTGGGTGACTACTACTCCTCGATTTGAGGTAAAGAATATCTATATCAAAAAACTTTGAAATTAATTATTAATTAAGAAAAAAGATTTTTTGGTGTATAGGCATTTAAATTTTTATAAATTTAAAAATATATTTAAAATTTTATATTTTTTTAAAATTTAGATATATTAATCTTTGAATTTAATTATTTTATTTTAAAAAAAATTTGAGATGTGTATTTGTATCAATTAAGTCAATATAATAAAAATTATATTTGATTTTTTTGTAAGTGACCGACCCAAGTAAATAGCAAGAATAATTCTGTCTACGTTTTGAAAAATCAAAATTTAAATATATTTTTAAATTTTTAAAAATTTAAATATTGTCAAAAGGTGAATAACTTATTAATTTTTTTCTCATTAATTAAATTACGAATAAAACAGACAATTAAACATCAATGTTAACCTATGAAGCACGGACATTTCGCTGAGTTATTGTGTCTACGTGTCGGACACATTTTGGACACAACACTCACCGACTCGTCCGACTCGTCCGACACGCGTGTCAGCTGTGTCCAACCGTGTGTTAATAAAAAGTAAAAAATTATTCTCCGGACACGTTTGAACACACCTAAATACCATCACGTATCAGCGTGTCCAGTCTTATTTTTAACATATATTCTTGAAATAAATTTAGATATAGTATATATTATTATTTATTAAAACAAAAAATATATTAAATACTTGATATAATTAAAATAAGATATTAAAAATAATTATAAAAATTTATTTATATTTTAATATCAATAAAATATCAAAATATCATTACGATTTATCTAAAAAATAATTTATATTTTATATATATACGTGTCCCCGTATCTTATAAGATTTTAAAATTTGTGTGTCGGCTTGTCCCGTATCGTGTCGTGTCTCATATCTGTGTCAGTGTACAGTGTCCAGTGTCCGTGCATCATAGAATAATACTCACTCTTTCAAAATAAGTGTGGCTTAACACTACTTTTTTATTTTGGGAGAAAGATTTCAAATTCAATTAATTAATAACTTTTTTTTATTTGCAGATTACTATAATAATAATAATAATATTTAATTCAATTCAATTGTTACCAATAATAACCGTCCTCTTCTAATTCCATTCTCCTGAGTCCTTTCTCTTCTCTATTCACAGTTTCACACTTTTCAACTTCTTTTTTCTTAAACCTTCTTCGCTTCACATTCTACCTCTTTCTCTCTCTTCAAATATGACGGTGAAGAAATTCAGCTTGTAACGTTCTGATCCTTATGTTTGATTAAGAAAACTATGGTTAGTTTATTATGTTCTTCATCTAATTCATCAATCAAGATCAATTTTATTATTTTGTTTTAGTTACCTTCAATTTTTTGTGCTAGTTTATTTTTCCTATTAATCTTTACTCTAATCTTCTTGATTTCTCTGATACGAATATAGAAAAAAAAATATTTCTTTATAATATTCTTTAATTTATTCTTAATTTATTTATTTATATAGAGTCTTCCTCCTTTGATCTTCTTAAGCTTATTATTGATCAGATGATACACGCATGATGTAGCTTCTTAATTTTACTTACATGTGCTTTTTTAATTAATTAGAAATTAAAATTCTTTTCTTAATTCAAGTCTTTGATTTTGTTGTTTATCCTTTCACCGCAATCTTCATCATCAATATCTTGTTAATTTCTGTCAATGATTCTTTCCGATTTTTCAATTTTTCTTCGTCTTAATAATTCCGTTCCTCTGATTTGTTCTTTCTATTTCAGCTCCTTTCATTGTCGACGCTATAACCATACCTCTTCAATCATCATCAAGACAATTCTAAAGGCAATTGAATTTCAGGTACTAGTTAAATTTCTGCCTTCAACATATATATGAACTACTACTATTTTGCTTTTTATTTTATGGTAATTAACCTTAAAATTAATCCCTTTTTTGTGTGGTCTTCAATTTAAATTTAAATTAAACTTATATATGTCCAGTTTTTTAGGGTTTTTTCCCCTTAGTGTGTGTTGAATTTTTTTTTTTAAGCTTAACAATGTAGCCAGATGAACCGGTGATGAAGAAAAGTTTCAAGTTAATTGATAGTATGGGTTAGGGTTAGTTATTATGTTCATCCTTTTTACAGTAGCTCAATGTGTTTAGGTTTTTACTTTTTAGAAGAGGTTCTAAAAATTTCAAATCTGATACTTTAATTCAAAGTCTTTGATAAATATGTTAAAAATTTTATTAAAAATAATAAATAAATTGTGTCTTATAAAAGTAATTCTTGAAACTATTCTCATTTCCTTTGTTTAACTGGTAATAATAACTTGTTATTATATATTGAATTTTTCTTTTCTTATAGAAAAGATGAATGGATCAGCATCATCATCATCATCGTCAAAGAAGATAAAGGTAGAAAAAACTGAAGATACAAATGAAAAACCAGTTACACCACCCATGCGTGAGTGTGAGTTTTGTGGGAAGAAATTCAGCTCCGGAAAAGCTCTTGGCGGCCATAAAAGATTCCACCTTCAACTTCTAAGAAAAGAGAGAGAATCAGCCAACAAGTTGGCGGTTACTAGTGATAATTATGGCGGCGGCAACGACAGAGGGAGCAACATAAAGTTACTATCCTCTTTGGATTCTCCTAACAAGAAGCTACTTTGTTGTCTTTGCAACAAAGAGTTTTTATCAGAAAAGTCGTTATTCGGCCACATGAGATCTCATCCTGGAAGAGAATGGAAGGGTATTCACCCTCCAAATGATGATGATGATAATGGCTTGATGGAACCTGCGGTGGTTTCACCAATACCATCATTATCATCACCTTCTATTGATATATCAAAATCGTTGCCACCATCTTGGTTGAAGACCGGAATTCGAGGTAAGAAAGGCATTTTCGATGAAATTCTTGGAGGTGTTGTTGCTATTATGGTTGACAAATCCCATGAGAATAATAAGAGTAGTTTCGATCTACAAAGTAGGGCAAAAATTGAGCATGATTATGGTGATAGAGAAAAGGAAAAAGAGGGTGATTTGGTCAAAGAAGGGTGTAATTTGAAGAAAAGGAAAAGAATATTATCTAATAATATGAACGATGAAATTACAACTAATAAGAAGAACACAAAGTTGATAGTAAGACTCAAGACTCGTCCTCAATGCGAAGAAGATGATGGATCCTCGGCCGAGAAAGGATTTCAATGCAACATTTGTGACGAGTATTTTGCAACATTTCAATCTTTAAGAGGACATAGGTCAAACCACAACAAAGAGAAGAAAAGCAAGAGTCACAAGGATTTAGAGAATACTACAGAAGAATCAAGTGAACCTAGTTCAAAAATTCTTAGAGAGTTTGATTTGAATGAGCTACCTGAGAATAATAATATAGAAGATGGAGGAAGTTAGCATGTATTCATCATTTTCAGGAAATTGTGATGGCAAAATATCAGTGATTACTTGATTATATAGTACTTGTCTTTGAACTAAAAATTTTGTTTATCTTAATATCTTAGCTTGCTCAAATTCTTTCGTACCATATATTAATAAATAAATAATTAGTTCGTTGTTTTCAGATATACTTTGCTTCATAAATTATACTCGTTAACTCGCATTTTTAGATTTAAATGTTTATAATTTTATATGGTATAAAAGTATATAATCAACTGTATAATGTCTAAACAATGTTTGCAATTCAAAATATCAGATCTGATTCTCTACTATAAATATAAATATAGAGAAATAAACATTCAAAATTTTATATATTATCATTCTAATGGCAGAAAATATTCATGAGTCACTTTTGAGTTATATATTTACAAAATTGTAGGTAAGTTTTGGTTGGATTAGAGAAAAAGTTTAATATGTTTTTGTATTTTATCATATATTTTATACAAATAATAATTAGTTTGGTAATTAATTTTTTTGTACAGAGATAATGTTATTTATATACACATGTTATCAAGATAGAAGAAGCTCTTTTTACAACAACTAAGATAACAGACCGAATTGAAATAATTAACAAAAATTAACTTAAGTACTTAGCTAACTCCTTCATTCCTAGGATTTTTTTTGTGTCTACTCATGGGATTTGTGAATAAATGAGTGAATATATCTTGAATAAGATAAGTGAAACTCACTATTATTATAAAGATATATTGAAACATAAAATGTTAAATTTGTGTCTACTTAAAAATCTTATAACATAAATAAAGGGAAAACAATATGTTAGCATGTGTGATTGGGAGATTTAGAAAGAAGTTAATTACAAGGTGAAAATTTATGTGCAGTCGATTTCACCTGAAGTTGATAGTTTAGAGTCATTAGATGATTTGACTGATTTGATTAAATTTTCATCTAACGGCTCTCAGCTATCAACTCCATGTGAAGTCGACTGGACGTGAGTTTTCACCTAATTACAAAAGTTAAATGTATTAGAGAATTGGTGATTGTTGTGGTGCAAAGTTTGGTATTTAGTGTTGGTTTGAATTGATTTTTTTGGGTGCAAATTTTTTTTAAAAAAATTTAAGTATTTTATTTATTTTTAAATTTATTTGGATATATTTTAAAAAATATATTTTTATTAAAAAAATATTATTAATATTTAAAAACCCTTTTAAAAAAATCTATTTAAATGTAAAATAAACTTTATCTATTAAAATTAAAAAAAATGAAAAAATAAGTATTTTTTGTGACTAAATAAGTTTTTTTTAAATTAATCTAAAATAACTCTTAAATGGCTTAAAAATTAATATTTAATTTAAAATATATAAAAATAAATCATTTTAAATATTTAATTTTTATCTTAAAATATAACTTTATACCAAATTAAAAAACACCATGAAAATTTGTGGAGAAAGGAATGCAAACAAATAAAAAAGTAGAAATAATTTTTTTAAAATAACTTAATTGTTTTAATAAAATAAATTGATAAGACATAATATTTGTATGACATAATTTTTTTTTACCAAAGATAGAGAGACTCAAACTCGCGACCTTTTAGATAAGTATGGAGAGACCATGCTATTTGAACTATAACTCATTGGTTATTTATATGACATAGTTGTTGAAATAATAAATGAAAATGACATTACTTCATAATAAAAATATAAGTTTTTTTAAACCAAGATATTTATATAATACATAAAACTAGAGAAAAAATTTAGAGACAAAAAGCAGAAAATATCTATTTAAAAAATCATCAAAAAATAACTAAAGACTCATATTCTCCTATTGTGTTATATTTTCAATCGTTTGAATATGAAAAAATCTATTTTTGTGTTACACTTTCAATCGATTGAATAAGAGAAAATTCTGTAAAATTTAATCAATGGTGTTATACTTCCAATCAATTTGTTGACACCACTCCTTTCTTACCAATCAACTGGTGTTAAATAAATCAATTGAATTAATAATAAATATGAGAAAAAAATTGTTAATTCATATTGTCAAAATATTTATGGAAGTCACGATTAATAAAAAATTTATTTCGTTGCTGTTTTTAATTGTTTATAAATATAAATTATTAATAATAAAATAATAATTATAAAATAAAAATAGTTTTAGAATTAAATAATAGATAAAGAATTAATTTGTAAATAAAATTAAATAGAATTATAATAATTATTAAAAAATTAAAAAATATATTTTGTTATTAAAATTATTTAATAATTCAAAAATTATGAGACGCTAACATAAAAACAGTTGATAAACAGACTAATAATAATAAAAAAAAAAACTGTTAACAGTTGAGAGTATGGCGGGTATGGTGCAAGTTTCGACGGAGAAAATTGGGCTGCAACTTGAGAGTCCATTAAAGGCAGGATCGTCGAAGACAGGGACATCATGTTAAGTCTCGGGTTTGTTATTGGAGCTCCCTTTTTGCTGTTTTTATGGATCGTTTCAATATCATAGCCTGGAATGTGAGGGGTGCGTCTAACAAGATGGTCCGTGTGCATTGCAAAAATTTGGTGAGAATATATAAACCATCTTTCTTCTTTCTCTTTGAGACTCATACCATGTTTAATAATTTGAAGAATTTTTGGGATAAATTGGATTTTCATTGTATTGGTATTGAGGAAGCAGTAGGACACAGGGGTGGTATTTGGTTTCTATCTTCTATTGCTAATGCTTCTTGTGTGGTTATTGATCAAATTGACCAATGTATCACAGTGAAAGTGAGTGCGGGTAACTTAGTTTGGCTTTGTAGTGCAGTATATTGGAGTCCTCAATTCGAAAAAAGATGTATGCTTTGGGATCATTTGCGTTCTATTAATTCAGGCCATAATAAACCGTGGATGGCCGTTGGTGATTTTAATGAGATTGTGGCACCAGATGAGAGTACAGGTACTTATTTTTCCTCTCACAAAGCTAGTCTATTAGCTACTACTCTAGATGACTGTGAGCTCTTTGATCTTAAAGTGACTAGTAGGAGATATACTTGGTATAGAGCAGTTCAGGCTGGCAGGAACTTGGCTAAAAGGTTGGATAGAGCTCTAGTTAATGAGGCGTGGATGACAATGTTTACTGAGGGTTATTCTGAAATTCTTAGTAGGCTTCATTCTGATCATTGTCCTATTTTATTTCGTTGTCATGGTAGCCCCAGAGTAAAAGGTTCTCATCTTTTTAGGTTCCAAGCTGCGTGGGCAACACATCCTTCTTATAAACATGTTATTAGTAAGGCTTGGAATCAAGAGTTTGGAGGCGTTACTGAAAGGCTTAAGATGGTTCAACAGGCTTTTTTGGACTTCAACTCAAAAATTTTTGGAAATATTTTTGTGCGAAAAAATAAGCTGGAATATCATATTGATCAGATTCAACGGCGTTTGGAGGTTACCGATGTGTTATCTCTAAGAATTAAAGAAGCTGAACTGAGGGAAGATTACAATAGGCTTTTATTACAAGAGGAACTTTTTTGGTATCAGAAATCTAGAGAGCAGTGGGTCAAGTATGGGGATAGAAACACTAAATTCTTTCATCTTCAGACTTTGGTGCGTAGAAACCATAATAGAGTACATGGATTATATGTTAGAGATGGGTCTTGGTCTACTGATCCAGATATTCTCCAGGAAGAAGCTCTCTCTTTTTACGAGAATCTCTTTGGTACAACGGAAGAGGTTGAGGTTGATTGTTTAGGGGATGTTCCGATGCCCACTCTAAGCACTGAGGCTTGTGCTAGGTTAATTGACCCTGTCTCTTTTGCGGAAGTCAAGTCAGCAGTATTCAGTATGAGCCCTTTTAAGGCTCCTGGTCCAGATGGCTTTCAAGCTTATTTTTTTAAAGAATATTGGGAGATAGTAGGCACTGAGATTTGGAATATTGTCCGGAGCACTTTTTTGGGAGAGTTCTTAAATCCTAGCATCATGAAAACTCTGATTGTGCTTATTCCTAAAATTGATAACCCTAACTTTTATGAAGGATTTCAGGCCTATTAGCTTGTGTAATGTTGTTTATAAAATTATCACCAAAGTATTGACTAACCGACTTCGGCCTTTTCTTCCAGATATTGTTAGTCCTTTACAAGGAGGTTTTATTCCGGGTCGTGGTGCTCCTGATAATATTATTGTGGCCCAAGAAATTCTGAATTTCATGAAGCACACAAAATCCAAGAAAGGTACTCTTGCTTTTAAAATTGATCTTGAAAAAGCTTATGATAGGGTGGATTGGAGGTTTTTGGAGAGTACTCTCATTGCTTTTGGTTTTCCTATCATCACTGTTAATTTGATTATGAATTGTGTCCGTGCATCATCTCTTTTTATTATGTGGAATGGGAATAGATTGGATAGTTTTGCTCCTAGAAGGGGGCTTAGACAGGGCGATCCAATGTCTCCTTACTTATTTGTACTTTGTATGGAAAGACTTGCTTGCTATATATCTCATAAGGTGGTCGAGGGTGTGTGGAAACCAGTTTCTGTCACTAGAGGTGGCCCTAAATTTTCTCATTTGATGTTTGCAGATGATCTCTTACTCTTCTGTCAGGCTACAAAGAGTCAGGTCTAAATGGTCATGCATTCTCTTAACATTTTTTGCAAGGCATCTGGCATGAAAGTGAATCTTGAAAAGTCTAAAGCTTTTTGTTCTAAAAATGTTACTGCTCGTAGAAGAGATATTTTTACTAGTGTTTCTTCAATACGTTTTGCTTTGGACTTAGGAAGATATCTTGGAGTTAACCTTAATCATTCCCGTACCAGTAGGGCTTCTTTTCATTCGGTGATTGAAAAGGTGAGGGGAAGATTAGCTAATTGAAAAGGAAGGCTTCTAAATAAAGCAGGGAGACTTTGCCTGATCAATTCTGTTGCAGCATCCATTCCTGTCTATCATATGCAGGTATCTTTTTTTCCAAATTGGGTTTGCGATAAATTGTCTTCTATGATGAGACAGTTCCTTTGGAAGGGTCAAGTTGATGGTAGAGGTATTTCTCTTGTTAATTGGAGGACCGTGATCACTCCAAAAAAATTTGGTGGCCTAGGTGTTAGAGATCCTGCATGTGTTAATATATCTTTACTTGGTAAATTGGTGTGGCAACTTTTTTATTGTCAGGACAAGCCTTGAGTTGCTCTATTGAGGGTGAAGTATCTGAGGAATGAGGGAGTTTTAGATGGCCAAGACCACCAATAAACATTTGAAATGGTGTTCTCCTATACCAAGCAAACTGTTGAATCTCCCTAAGATATCTCTTTGTGGAAGAAGGGCTTTGAAACTCAATTCTAAAGCAGTATCCAACAACTCCACCAATCACGAGCAAGGAGATAGCAAGGATTATAAATATAACAAGTATCAGAATAATAGAGCCAAATGGGAGAACAATTGTGGCACCATAAGATATTGTAATAATGTTAAGGATCGAGGCTATGACAAAAACTAGTCCAGTGCAAAGAATAGCTGCTAAATTAACACTCCTTTCCTGGAATCATAATCAAGTCACACAACAGACATAGTATGTTGATAGAAAAATATAAAAAGACATAATTTATTTTCCATGTTAATTGTATATATGATTATCCATCCATTTCCAACAAACTGGCCATAGAAGGATGCTGATGAGTTCCTGACAAAAACAATAGAAATGGCATATAGCATGACAACGTAATTCAACAGTACTCCACAACTGGAGGGATAAAGGGTTCCAATAAATGCTTGAGATAGCAAAGACAAAAAGCCTGTAGAACAAGTCGACATTAGTTTGTATTACAAAAAAGGAGCAAAGTTAAGAGTTAACAAATTTAGTTTTGATGAATCTTGTATCACAAACTTCAAATATTACGGTCATGAAAAATTGACAACGCTGAATAAAGCTACCAAGAGCAAAATGATGATGGTTGAGTTAATGAATGAAAACCAATGAACTTGGCAATACACATGCAGCAAAGAAGTTCTTGAGTATCTATCCATCCTGTTCTCAAAATGTCAGTGCAGTTGCACTATAGGTAATTGAATAAGTGAACTTAACATCGACATCAACATCATTATTTATTTTAATGGCACGATTCGGATCACTGAATGAACAGAATATCAAATTGAACATGCAAAAACTGGAAGTAGTAGTCGCGGTTAATATCTTCCTTGAAGTTTACAACCTCATCAAATCCATTTTTGGCACAATGTCTCATCAATTTTGTCCTCCTTGAACTTGAATTCATACAAAGCATTGCACAAATAAAAAGCCACAATAACAGAATTGAAATTCTCTTATTTTTACGCTTCATTTTACCCGTTACTCCTTTTATTCCTTTTTCATTTTTTTTGCCACTATAATGTGACATTATTGGAGCAATTTATCTCAATGTAAATTATATCCAAGTATTTAAGATTGTATCAAAAAGAGTGAAAGTGAGAGTGAGAGATAACAAAAGCCTAAACACTCATCTTTCACTTCTGCAATGTGCTAATACGATGATGCTTCATGCAAAAATTGAAACACTCATCTTTCACTTCTGCAATGTGCTAATACGATGATGCTTCATGCAAAAATTGTTTCACTGAACACATGCCACGGAAGAGCACTTGCGAAGCTTAGCAACTGCGAGCTAAGGAAGATGAAGAGATGACGCAGAAGAGAAGAAAGTGTTTTTGGCAAGGAACAAACGTTTGTTAATAAGGAAACGACATCGTTTGGCCTCTATTCTCCATAGACGACGTCGTTTAGCAAAGCATTTCTTCACAATCAAGAATCTCATCTAATTTATTTAGAGCTTGTTTGGCCTCATCTAATTTCCTCATTTGGTTCTTCAATTCCCTCTCTCTTCTTTGATCTCTTTCCGTCAAATCGGCCTCTTGGATGTGATGTAACTCTGATTTCTTTCTTTCTAATTCTTTATCTGCTCTCTTAAACTTCCGTCTACTCCATTCCATCAGCTCTCTTATGCATCTGTTTCTCTTCCTTATGAACTTGCCCCAACAATTCCTATTTCCCTCATCCTGTTGCCAACCCTTCTTGATCACCTCTTTGCACTCCTCATGCTCAGCCCAAAACGCCTCAAACTTGAATTTTTTTTTTATCCTACCTCTCGGTTGAATTTCTAATATAAGCGCACAATGATCCGAGCTTATAGCCGGAGCTGCTGTTAGACTAACGTTCTGGTATATCTGCAACCATTTCCAATTCACTAACACCCTATCTAATCTTTCCCTGGTTATGAAATTGTTTCTAGGATTGCTGAACCATGTGTATTTACTTCCCTTAAGGTCAACATCCATCAAACCATTATCATCTACAAACCTTCTAAACGTTTCTAAGCAGATTTTTTGTTGTGGAAGAATACCTACCTTTTATTCTTGATTTAGAATGTCATTGAAGTCTCCCAAATAAGCTTGAGGTTCCTCCTTGCTTATGTTACTTACTATAAGCTCCTGCCATAATTTCCTCTGCTTTTGAAAAACAGGATTTCATACACAAAAATGCCCTGCCAATTTAGATCATTATTAATGTTAGTATTAGCTTTAATATAGTTATCACACCATTCATAAACATTAACATTCACATTAGATTTCCATAGGAGACATAGTCCACCGGACAAGCCCCGGAGTTCTACGCAAAACATGTTATCAAACTTCAGCTTCCTATTAATCCTATTCATTCTATCCCTACTTGCCCTAGTTTCCATTAGAAATACTATAAGCGGCTTTACTTTTTTACATAGATTGTATAACTCTGAGATTGTCGGGGCAGCCGCTATTCCCCGACAATTCCAGCTTATTATATTCATGGCTGAGGTTGGGGCATGTTAAGGCCCGCCTCCTCAGCCATTTGTCCTTCCTTGAGAAATTCAGAGTCATGTGTTGTTGGTTGATACTCCCTTGAATCCCGAGAAGTATTACTGCTCCTCAGTTTCTTGGCCTCCTTATCCTCATACTCTTCCCTCCGTTCTTTGTCTGTTAGCAAAAGCACTTGTGAATTGTGATAGTTCTCTTTTCCTTTTTAAATTCAGTTTTATTTCCAGCTTTATTGCAAGCTGTGTTTCCCAATCTGCCTGTGCTTTCGTTTCTTCCTCTTGATCTTCATCACTTGCTAGCTCAACATAGTAGTCATTCTCCCCCGAGTGAGCATGCTGATCCTCATAATCATGATCCCTCTTCTACCTTTCTTTTGAAGGTTTCTTTTGTTTGTCCTCTTCCCTTTCACCCTTTAGTAAGGCTAGATTATCATTCCCTCCCATTCTGCCTTCACAAATTTGTTTACCCTTGTGTCTTGCTAACATCAGCCTCTTTAATTCCTAGCCTATGGTTTCTTTTCCTGCTTCTTTCTCCAGGCCCAACATCCCCTTCGCAATGTTGTAGCTATTCATTTCCCCTTCCTCTATTATGTGTTGTTTCAGCCCATTTCTTTTCCCATTCTCTCCATGTAAAATATTTGCCTCTGAATTTGCCCCATTTTCCTTTGTTGGGCCCTTCCTTCCTAACTTCTGCACCCCAATCATTTTCTCTCCCTTCTGGGCCTTATTGTTATTGGCCCATTCATTTTTCCTCTCCCTTCTGGGCCTTGAGGCTTTTAAATTTATAGGCAGCTTCTAGGGTAGTCTGCGTATTCCTAATTCCCTGAAAATTAGGGATTTCTTGTACTTTCTCTACCTGTTCTTCTGCCTCAGCCATCTCTTCCTCTCTCTCAGTTTGATTTTTCCAGACACTCTCCTCCCTGATTTTCTGCTGAAGCGCCTCTTCCTCCCTTATCTTGCCCTCCTCCGATTTCTGTTTCTCCCCACTCTCCCTTTCCTGGTTCTATTGCTCACGCGCCAACTACTCTCCCTCCTCACTCTAACGTTGTTGTTTTGAGCTTTCTCCCCCTGTCGTTGACCTTGGTCGTCCATAACCTGCTCCTAGACCTGGCTTATACCTCTTCTTGGTAGGATCCCAGCTTGCCATTGCCGTTGGGTTCTTGCAAGTCTTCTTTTCATGCCCTAAAATTCTACAATTGAAGCAGTAGCTATCCGGTAACCTTTCGTACCTGAAGAAGACCCACAGAGGAGGCAGCTCCTCCCTGTCTAACCAGAAGCCTGTAGGTAGCGCCTTGGTGATGTTGATGCTGACCCTGATTCAAAGGGATGATCTCCTCAGAATGCCATCCATTTTTGGGTCTTCCACCTCGGCTAAAACTCCCAACATTTCTCCTATGCGCGCGCCTGTCTCTTTATCCATGAGGTCTAGGGGTGGCAATGGATAGGGTAGGGTAGAGTTTGGAGCTAACCCTAACCCTACCTACAGGTTGAGATTTTTATATAAACTCAATCCTACCCTACCCGCGGGTTGAGAATATCTCAACCCTAACCCTACTCGCTCTTAATCCGCAGGTACTCGACCCTACCCGCAGGTTACAAAAAAATATGCAACATTATTATATAACTTGATGATAATTTAAAATAGAACTGACTTTTATGTAAAAAAAAAAATATTAAATTATCAATTAATGATCTTCTTTTAATAACTAAGGATCTTTTGTATTTAGTAAGAGGTCTTTGGTTCAACATCCACTTAAAACATATTTTTATATAAGTATATAACATATACATATATAGGGTACGGGTTGGTCGGGTAGGGTTGAAGTACAACCCGCACCCTACCCGACCCGCACGAGAACCCTACCCGCTGCGGATCGGGTTGGCAACCCTACCCGACCGGATGAGGTCGGGTTGGGTACCCACGGGTAGGGTACATGTTGCCATCCCTAATGAGGTCGAGCGGGATGCCATGTATTTGAATCCAAAATTCCATGAAGTCATGATCTACCTCGAACACTGATTCACCTCCCTCCATAGTCTAAGATTGACCATATTTCCTCTAACATTCCATGGCCCATTTTGCATTATCTGTAGTCCTTTTTTTCTGTCTTTGAAACTGAACAACATCTTCTTCAAACCAATATCAATAACTGCAACCCCCTGTGGGTTTCCCCACATTCCCAATAAGGCATTCTTGCATGTTTTGAAGCTTATCTCTTTGTCACTTATTATCTTGCCCACTACATTTAGGCACTCTTTCTTGTATCCCAGCTCTCCTGGTTTATTCAGCTTGATTACTCTTCCTTCTATGCTGCTCATGCTGTATGTTGCTCAATGTATTTTGTTGTGTTTTAAACGCCTGTTCCGCCAACTAAGATGGGTTTAAAATGCTAGCCTGTCCCCTCTTACGGTGGATTGGTGGCCTGGCAGTGGCGGGTTAGCCGGCTTGATTTTTTTTTCAAAATAAAATTCATTAAAATTAACCAAAAAATAATAATTAAAAAATCAAATACAAATAAAAAATAGTCAAATTATAATATAATTTTTTTATTATTTTTTTTATTTTTAACTTCAATAAAATTGTTTAATGTTAGAGAATCATTAGAATCAATTTAGATCAATTAGTATCGTTTATATTTATATAGCATATCTGTATATTAATTGTAGGATTCTATGCCTTTATTACTTTGATTCATTTAGCACCTATAAATACCCCTTGTATATTGTACTTTTGATCAGACTGAATAACACACAAAACACTTTCTTTAGTTTAGTCTCTTGTTTCTAACATCGTATCAATACCTTAGGTTTCTTTTTTTTTCCATGAGAATTCGTTCATAGCTTCGTCATTTTCTTTTTCGGCAAGCGTTCTTTGGCCTCATTTTTCGTTCGCTTCTCGACGCTTTGGTTCATCACCTCCATTACCACCGTGTTCGTCTTGTCGTCCTGATTCCAACGCAACCAAAATGGCCGCCATCCGCCGCCGGACGCGTCTCCACGTGCCGCCTGAAGACGTTGCCGCCACCAGGTTCAGCTCCTCTCCAGATTCATCTGGAGCCGTCCGATTGGGTCTTCAATCACACGGTCCACAGCCATCCACATGTCGCGCTGCAACCCTTCCTCTTTGACCTGACGACCCTCGCATCGACCCGACCCGGTCCGCTTCGCTGACCCGCGAGCTTCCTCCTCCATTCATCCGCTGCCACGTGTTGCTGACGTGTCTCCTTCTGATGCTGCCACGTGTCCCTCTTAGCTGACGTGGATGCTGACGTGGCAGACAGTGGGACCCTCCCTAAGATTTTTTGGTGAGCTCTTTCCAATTCTGCACTCCGATTTCTCATTTTCTGCTCCGGAATTGCCATTTTCTCTCCCTCTCTTTGATCTTTGTGCCTACTATCATGGAAACGCCAGATGTTTTTCCTGCCACAGACAGAAAGGGTAAATTCTGTCAAAATTGTAATCGTTCTGGGCACCTCTTCTCTGACTGTCCTTCTGTTGAATGTCGCACATGTCACCAGAAAGGTCATATTAGCTACCATTGTTCACAGCTGTTCTGCCGTTACTGCAAGCCCTCGGGACATTTAATTACTGCTTGTCCTATTCGTCCACCACGTCCTGATCCACTCAACCCGTCTCCTGTCTCTCTATCTGATATTGCATCTCTTCTTCAGCGTCTTCTCTCTATTTCTGGTAATACCCCTGCTGCTTTTTCGACCCCTTCAGGTAATTCTAAATGGTACTTTGACTCGGGTTGCTTTAATCACATGTCTCCATTGCGTAATATTTTTTCGTCCTTGTCTACCACTACAAATGGACCTTCTGTCAATACTGCAAATGGCTCCCTCCTGCACGCAACACACAAGGGTTCTATATCCCAGTCAACTCTTAATATTCCTGATACTTATTATATTCCCAAATTAAACTTCAATCTTATTTCTATTGGTCAACTTGTTGATCTGGGTTTTGAAGTCACTTTTTCCGTTTTTGGTTGTCGTGTACAGGATCCTCGAACGGGACAAATCATCAAGACTGGACGTAAGGTCGGAAGGTTGTTTGAACTTGAGAATCTTCATATTCCTCCTATACCAAATCTCTGTGCTGCTTCTTCTCCCTCCACCCTTCACTTATGGCATTAACGTCTTGCCCACACTTCCTTAGGAAAACTGCGTCCTCTTGTGTCTCAGTGTGTTTTAGGTTTGGCTCCAAATGAATCTTTTGATTGCATTTCTTGCCAAACTGCCAAATAACCTGCTTTATCTTTTCACAATAACTCATCTCTTGCTTGCTCTCCTTTTGATCTCATTCACTCTGATGTTTAGGGCCCCGCTCCCACTGCCTCTATAGGCGGAGCTCGATACTTTGTCATTTTCATTTATGATTATTCCCGTTTTACTTGGATTTATTTGATGACGAATCGCCTTGAGTTACCTCAGATCTATATCAACTTTGCTACTATGATTAAAACTCAGTTTTCCAAGGTCATTAAGGTTTTTCGACGTGATAATGCTATGGAATACCGTGATTCCAAACTCTTAACCTTTCTTGCAGAACAGAGTACTTTGTTTGAATTTTCTTATCCTGGTACGTCTCAACAAAATGGTAGAGCTAAACGCAAACACCATCACATTCTTGACTCCGTCCGTGCAATGCTTCTTTCTTCTTCTTGTCCTGAGCGTACTTGGGGTGAAGCTGTTCTTACTGCTGTTCATGTTATCAATAGAATCCCTTCTTTTGTTCTTGGTAATGTTACTCCCTTTGAGCGTCTTTATCATACCTCCCCAGATTATAGTTCTCTTCGAGTTTTTGGTTGTGTATGTTTTGTTCTTCTTCAGTCTCATGAACATAGTAAACTTGAACCTCGGGCTCGTATGTGTTGTTTCCTTGGTTATGGCACTGAACACAAGGGTTATCATTGTTAGGATCCTCTCTCTAAACGTATTCGTATATCTCGTCATGTTGTCTTCTGCGAGCATCACATGTTTTCTTGGTTTTCATCCTTTGAGTCCATTCCTACTACTCAGTTATCTTTGTTTACTAACCCCAATGTTGATATTTTTCCTAGTGATGATTCTACAGATTCTATCTCAAGTGACCATCCTCAGCCTCCTGTTCTTCCGCCTTCTCCATCTTCCGATGATTCCAGACAGGATGATGATCCTGCTCCTACCGTCATGCCTCCTCCTCCCGCTCATTCTTCTAGGGTAAGGAATCCACCTCCTCATCTTATTGATTATCATTGTTTTTCTACCATCCTTCATCAACATGAACCTAATTCATTTAGAGAAGCCTCCACAAATCCAAATTGGCAACAAGCAATGCAAGAGAAAATACAGGCACTTGAAAAAGCACACACTTGGGATTTGGTTGATCCTCCTTCTGATCAGGAAGTTTTGGACAGTAGATGGGTATACAAGATCAAGACTTGCTCTGATGGTTCTATTGACCATTATAAGGCCCGCTTGGTTGCTCAAGGTTGTACGCAAGAGTATAGTATTGATTATGAAGAGACTTTTGCTCCTGTCGCTCGTCTTACATCTGTTAGAGCTCTTCTTGCCATTACCGCGGTTAAAAAATGGTCTCTCAGTCAGATGGATGTGAAGAATGCATTTCTTAATGGAGATTTGAAAAAGAAAGTCTATATGAAACTACCTTCGGGATATCCTTGTCCTTCTAGAAAGGTTTGTCTCCTTCGCAAGGCACTTTATGGACTTAAGCAAGCTCCTCGTGAATGGTTTGACAAGTTCAGCACTACCATATGCAGTCTTGGTTTTACTTCTAGCCCTCATGAGAATGCTCTCTTCATTCGTAAAAGTGAATGTGGAGTTGTTATTCTACTTTTGTATGTTGATGACATGATCATTACTGGAGATGATGTTGATGGTATCTCTGATCTCAAGGCCTCACTTCACCGTACCTTTGAGATGAAAGATCTTGGTTCTCTTAGCTATTTTCTTGGTCTCGAGGTCATCTCCACCGATGATGGCATCTATCTCTTTCAGGCTAAGTATGCTTCAGATCTTCTTGCTCGCGCTGGGATTACAGATAGTCGCACTGAGTCTACTCCTCTTAAGCCTAATGTTCGATTTACTCCTATAGATGGCACTGTTTTGGATAATCCGACTCTCTATCAACAGTTGGTTGGAGGTCTTGTCTACTTGACTGTCACCCGATCAGACATCGCCTATCCGGTTCATGTACTTAGCCAGTTCTTGTCAGCTCCTCGTACTACTCACTATGCGGCAGTTCTTCGTATTCTTCGCTACGTCAAAGGCACTCTATTTCATGGCCTTTATTTTTTTGCCCATTCCTCTTTGTCTCTTCAGACTTACTCCGATGCTGATTGGGCTGGTGATCCCACTGATCGTCGTTCTACTACTGGTTACTGTTTGTTTCTTGGCGATGCTCTCGTTTCTTGGCGTGCTAAGAAGCAAACGTTCACTGCTCGCTCAAGTACAGAAGCTTAATACTGTGCCCTCGCTGACACCACTGCTGAGGTTATCTCGGTTCGTTGGCTTCTTGAAGATCTGGGCGCTCCTCGGTTGTCTCCTACTGATGTTTTTTGTGATAACCGCAGTGCTATTCAGATTGCACATAATGATGTGTTTCATGAACGCACCAAACATATTGAAATTGATTGTCACTTTGTTCGACAACGTATTCTTATTGATGTTGTTCGTCTCATTGCTGTTGGAACACTGGATCAGACTGCTGATATCTTCACGAAAGCTCATCACCCGACTCGTTTCCGGACTTTGTTATCCAAACTCAAGCTGGTGTCCTTAGCTCCCACTTGAGTTTGAGGGGGGATGTTAGAGAATCATTAGAATCAATTTAGATCAATTAGTATCGTTTATATTTATATAGCATATCTGTATATTAATTGTAGGATTCTATGCCTTTATTACTTTGATTCATTTAGCACCTATAAATACCCCTTGTATATTATACTTTTGATCAGACTGAATAACACACAAAACACTTTCTTTAGTTTAGTCTCTTGTTTCTAACATTTAAAATAATAATTTTCGATAGAGTCATCTTTATTTTAAAAAAGAAGTCACATAATTTGAGCATATATACGAAATTGTAAAATAAAATAAATAAAGTTAATAACTAAAAGAAGAATAAAAACAAAAAATAAAAAAAGTGTTTGAAAATTATATAATTATTGATTTTATAGTAGTAATTACTCATTTATTTAATAAAAAAATAATAAAAATCATTGACCCGACCCGCTAAAATCTGCAAATTTAGCAGTGCGAATTTAGTACATTTTTTTTAAATTTGACGAGTTTTAAATTATAACCCGACCCATCTTGTTAGCGGGTCAACCCAACAAATTCTATCCATTTTGTCCCTCCTAATTTTAAATTGGTGTTTTAAGTTGAATCACAACTTCACAGGTGTCAATTATTAAACCTACATCATCACCTATGGCCAATTGTAGCCATTTTTTAAGTGAGTTGTCACCTCACACCTCACAAGAAAGAAAAAAATTCAATTAATAAAAAAACTCAACGTTGTCTCTTTCATTTAAAATTCTACTATTTTTGTGTGCTTCATATTATGAAAAATACAACACCAATGTTATGATATCCTAAAAAATACCATTATTGTTGTTTTTATTTATTATTAAAAATTATTTTTAATTTAATTTCTCAAATATGTATATAATATTTTTTTTAAGAAATTTCACAAAACCAAATCTAAAATATAACTACCAAATCATTACTTATATAAGAGTTTCTCTTATGAAATAGTTACCTTGTACTCTTTTTTTTTTCCTTCTTGATTGTGGAGTACTAGAATTCTATATATTAACGTTTTCTTTTACAATTAAAGAGTATTAAGTCAATGAATTATAACTCAAATGGCATAATCTCTTCATACTCAATTAAAAAATTACGAGTTTAAGTGTTCTATTTTTAATAAAAAAAAAATAAAAAATACTAAAATTCTATATTATTTTAGAGTATATTCTCTTTAAAACTTTAGAATTTGGAGTATTAAAATTCTTTTTAAAGAATTAAAAAAAAGTTACCATTTATATTTATTTTATGTTTTTGTATTTAAAATTTATTTCGACTAAAATTGATATTTTATTTTGGACCAATTTAAGTTTATTATATTTTTTTTTAATTAATATTACTCGTTTTTTTTGTTGGCAAGGTACTTATTGATTTATAGGCTCTGGAAGAAGAATAAGTTGAATGAATTATATGATTTGTTCAAACCGAGGTCACAATTGATGCGCACGTAGGTTCTTTTTCTTTGTGTACGCATATCACTAAATAATACGTATATATACATACAAATTAGATAAGTGGCAAATTTTTATCAACTGTTTTTAGTGTTAATTTTAGAAAGAGTACGTACTCTACATCCAAAGGAGAATGAAAGAAGGAGAGAGCTGGAGCAAGAGTTTGAAGGTGAAACACGATGAGAAAGATGAACATGCCATCTAAATATGTTAGCAAAATGTTGGTGTTGTTAGTAACAACGAAAAATATGAAAAAAATTTCACAAAACCAAATCTAAAATATAACCACTAAATTATCATTTATATAAAATATATATTAAAATATAAAATATATATTTAAAATAAATTAAATAATACATATATACATGCAAAAATAAGCAGCAAATTTTTTATACGCACATGATATTTACGAAATTTTTTATACGCACATGATATTTACGAAAGATAAAAGACTTGAACCCACAACCTCTTAATTGAGTATGGGAAAACTATGCTATTTGAGTTATTACTCATTGGCTCTTTTATTAAACATTTGATTGCGTGTGTTTGAATGACTTAAATGCAGGTAAAGAAAAATTAATTTTCTCTCAAAAAATTCTAGTAATTAATTTTGGCAATTTCATTTTGACCGCATCTTATACATATTGGTCAAGATGTACCTATACTATATCCATCCTCTAATATGGGAAAATATTTAGTTATACATTTTCCAAAGACAAATTATATATAGACCTTTATTATAACAGATTTTCTTTCCATTAATAAGTTTTTCTTCTGATTTTTTTATTATTAACTCCACACATATAATAAAAACTTTACTTTTCTCCTTTAATTATATATATACACATTAAGTTTCATTTCATATATCATATATATAATATATGTATAGTAGGCTTCATATATTTTGTTCAATCAGATTTCTTTGCATCAAATAAAATAATTATGGATTCTAGCTCAGAAGAAATAGTTTCATCATCATCATCACCAACTAAAAGGGTTTGCAAGCATTGCAATAGGAAATTCACATGTGGAAGAGCTTTGGGGGGTCACATAAGAACTCATAACATCAAAATAAGATTCTCCAACAACAACAACAAGTCACCAAGAACAACAACAAGAAGAAAGAGTATTAGTAGTAATAATAATAATAAGAATAATAATAATAAGAATAATAATGATTTTTTGTTAAGTTGGAAGGTTCACAAGAAGAGAGGAAGCAACCAACAAGTAGTGGAAGAAAGCATCAAGAAGCCAAAGACACAAGAAAATGATGATGAAGTTGAAGAAAGTAATGGTGATGATGATCATGATGATTATCAAGAAGATTCATCAGAGAAAAGGTTGTTATTAGAGAGGTTGAAAGAATTTGATAAAACAAAGCACAAGATCTCAAGAAAGATTAGAGAAAGATATGTGTGTCACACTTGCAAGATGGTGTTCCCAACATTTCATGCAGTGAGTTGCCATGTTCATGATGAGAAGATCAATAATCATAATCATCTTTCTTCTAATTCATTATCATCACCATCTCCAACAACAACAACAACCGTTAATGACAACAATAAAGTTGGTAAGTTAGTTATTAATAATTTTAATGATGAACATGTCAAAAATAATAGTGAGTCTAAATTCAATAAGGGAGTAGTGGTTAATGATCCTCCTACTATTAGAAGAGTGCTAGATTTTGATCTCAATGAGTTGCCTCATGCGGAGGAAGATAAATAATAGTTGTGAAATGTTCAACATAATCTCTTGTCTTTGTTTTCGTCATCGTTATTATGATGATTATTATTATTATTATTGGTCTATCTTTTTAATTTTAAATTTCTTGCATATACATATACACGATGTGTTAAAACTTATGCTACCAAGTAATGTGGTAAACATACGATTAATTATATGCTGAATAATAACAATATTAGTATATTACCGTAGCAGCAATGAAATTTAGAAGAAAATAATAATGTTCACGTCTCAGAAAATGGTCAATTATATCAAGTCAAAATTTTTAGCCAATGTTTAGGTGGCAAAGCAAAACCATACAAAAATAGTTTAATGAAAAGGTCTTAAATTTAATTAACTTATGAAAAATGTTGTGATCCTCTTCGTATAAGTCATGTCGCATGAGTCACCAGAAGTCCAGAAAAGCTTATGCAGAAGACAACAAAAAAAAATAATATCCAACCCGACTCAACTATATTGGGTATTGTACCCGACTTTAATTGATTTCGATATCGAATTTAAAATCGTGAAACTCAATTATCCAATTATCTAATATATTATATTAAAAAAATAATATTTATATAATTTTTACTAATCTTAATCTCACTTTAATTTTTAATTTTTACTTTTTATTTCTCATAGTTACATAAATATTTTTCCTTTTTTTTTTTCCATTTTTTTCAGTTTGTCTCAATTTAATTTCAATCGGGTACTCGATGTCCATTACCCAAATCGATCCAACTCATATTTCATCGGTTTGAATTAGTTCGGTTTCAATAACAAAAGCACATTAACCCAATCTAATCCAAACCGATCAAATTTAATCGGTTTGATTCTCAAATTCACCCAAATCCAACCCAACCTGACCTGATTACACCCATAGGAACCAAACAATGACATGCAAACATTTTTGCTTAATGAACGTAAATCTATCCCCCTACGGCTCTACATATATATATATATGGGTTACTTGGATTGGTATTTTCGATTGAACCCCAACTTGACATGTGTCAATCGTTGAACCTACATCGTCATGTAAAACCAATTGAAGCCATTTTTTGAGTGAGTTGCCACCTCAAACCTCACAAGAAACAAGAAAATTCAATTTACCAAAAAACTTAACATTGTCTCTTCCAATCAGAACTCTACTATGTCTATGTGCTTCATATTATGAAAAATACAGCATCAGTGTTATGTTTGTGCCTTCTAAGACGAAAAGAGCCTAGAAAACAAATAACCATGGCAACCCTGCACTGTATCTAGCAGAGGTGCAACTTGGCATGCATCGTCAACGTCGCGATTCTTCCATTTCTCTAGTATACCTTCAGCATTAGGAGCAAGTTGATGCTGCAAAACTGCACCACCAAGAGGACCTATCAAATTCAACCTTGTAGCAGCAGAAATAACATCCCTCGTTGTGATGTACATATAAACTCTTTGAAAATCAGTACTATATAATCCTAGTGTGCCACATATAAGTCCAAATATAGGAGCATGGTGAAAAGATACAGTACCGGACCCCAAAGAAGCATTTCTCATTGTTTTCAAAGAAGGGAGTTCCGAGAACACGGCCAAACCCACCCTCATTAGTGCAGACCCTTGTGAGATCGATGCCTTTCAGCTGACTTCATTTGTCAGTGTGGCATCCAATATTTTGTTAAGATTGTGCCAGGTTTCCAACTTGGACGACACGGAAGCTGAGTGCACGAAAGGAAGGAGTGAGCTTCCTGTATTCTCCAAGACATGGATAATGAATGTCTTGGGTTCATCTGGATTTGAGACCAGGTTGGACTGAACTGCTGCTTCAAGGCTAACAAGCCGCCAGTGGGTAGAAGCGAATCAAGCAACTGCCATTGGCTCCACTGTGAAATGGAGTCTGCAAGGCGAGGTCCGTTGTCACACCCTTCATTTATTTGCATTGTAAATGATACTCAGCTGGCATTGACGACAAATATCAGATTCCCACAAAAGCCTAGAAGAAGAAACCAGGCTTCTACATTCAAATTCTTTAAGGAAATTGAAATACTTGCAGATATCATTTGAAAATGAATTACATATCATACAAGAAATAAAACTCAGTGTCTCAACCAAAATCGAGCTCCCAAAAGCGTGATCTTGAGGTCACATAGAGACAACTCAATCATTGCTCCAAACCTATATTCAAACAAATGCTTAAAATCCGGAAGAACTGTTAAAATTCCTCGGTTCCCATTCTATAATTATTCTGAACTATCTATGCCATGCTTGTTAAATATTAACCATAATTCACTTATAGAGGGAGTAAGACATTTATTTATCAGATCTCATTATGAATTTACTCTCACTACGTTGTTCTGTGTCCAAACAAGGATTTGCAAATTTTTTTTTTTTCAAGTCCAATCAGAATCGTATCTTATAAAGTAACGAATCAGCATGTTAAAATCAAATTGCACAAGGAAGTAAGAGTTGGAACAATCTATTAATGGTGATTCTACATTATGTGATAAAATGACAAAACATTCAGTAGTTCTAACTTACAGACAATACACCTATGCTATCACATTATCTATTATCTCTATCCCTAATATCATTAGCCAAAAGAAGGGAGAAAAAGCTAAGACTTGTTTTCTTGGGATTTATCATCGTCCCTGTTCATGAAATGGAATCCCATAATATACCTATATTCTCCGGTACCAAGGCAACGGGAGCAGTAACCAAGACCGCTTCCGCCACAAGTTCTACACCATTTTGGCCATTCGCCTTTCGGGAGCATTTCCAAATGAACCTGGTTTGTCCTTCCTTTCCCACGACACTGGTGGCAATCGACTCGTCCACTCCCCTCAGACTACACAATGCGGATCCGGCTTCTTTCTTCTCTTCTTCTTAACATTTGACTCCGTTCTCACAACCCAAGATGGCTTAGTGAGTGAGATGTGACTATGTGGCGACAACTTGGGGGAACAAGGAGGAGGTAGGCCATTGAAAATCCCACTCTCGAATTGAACCATTGTCAATAAACTTAGGGTCCCAATAGCCATTTATCTAAGCAAGCAAAATATTTCCAGTATCTACTCCACCATGACCCTTGATATCTGAAACAAACGAGCTTCTTACTCACTTTAACATTTTCTCAAACATCTGGTGGGCATGATTGTGACTGTTCCTAACAGTGTGTATATTGAAACAACATTGCATCCCTTTAACTGATGGTTCTCCATTTATTCTATTGTACTATACACTCATCTAACTTATACATCCTCTGTGATCACGTTGATTAAAAAAATGAAATATTTGAGGATTAAATCATAAAATTTGCCCTAAACAATAAAAGTCGAAACATTATTGAGCAATATCATAGTACTTAATATTTTCTACTGGCAACAAATGATTATTGAAGTAAGGAAGATATGCAATTAACTCCAGAATCCATGACACAAAGTATTGAGGTTCGAACAAAATTCACAAAGCAATTTTAAGTTTTCAAAACAAAGTAGAGTAATTTAGAGAAAATGAATCAAAAGGGTATGTGAAAGTTTACCAGGTGAAAAAAAGGGAGAGAGAGAGAGGGGGAGGGAGGGAGGGAGAGAGAAATATTTAATATATGTCTATCTAAAAATCTTATGTCTTAATTATTTGTGTACATGACTTTGGTCAATAAAGCTGTAGTTCAAATCATAACTCTAACTAAATATTTTAAATCGAGTCTCGTTAGAAAGTTAATGAGGTATTTATATAATGTGTACTAGCAGCTCAACAGGCACGATCAGCTGTATTTTTATTATTTTTAAGAAATTAATTTTATTTTGTATTGATATATTATTTATTTTTTAAATTTATTAAATAAATATTTTTTATTTTAATATTGACGTGATCTTATTTATATCATATTTTTTAAAATTAAAATTACTATAAAAAATATTTTAAATATTAAATTATAAAAGCACACAATAAAGAAGTAATATTAAATTATCATAATTTAAAGTTCTAGATAATATATGAGGTGAAATATTTGATAAAATAGAAGTAGATTTTTATTCTCAATCATGCTAAAATATACAAAGAGTATTTTCAGAATGATAATGCTTCTGTTATATTTTTTTAAAAGCTTTAAATATCGTCTATTAATTTATAATATTTTTAACTTAATTTTTTATATTTATTACGACAAATTAATGATATAATGAAGATTTTGTCCATTAAAATTGCGAAAATATTTTTAAAAATTAGTTTATTCCTTGTACTTTATTTTGTTATTTTTTGTAATTTAATTCTCACTGCTTTTTTATTGTTTTTTAAAAAATTAATTTTATTTTTTGTTAATATATTATTTATTTTTTAAATTTATTAGATAAATATTTTTTTATTATTTTAATATTAACGTGATCTTATTTATATATTTTTTTACCTTAAAATTACTATAAAAAATTTTTAAAATCTTAAATTATAAAAGCATACAATAAAGAGGTTTATATATTGTCATAAAAATATAGTTCAAAAAATAATGATAATAATATTATCCCGATTCGAAAAGAGTATATATAAACTAAAATATATATTAGCTATTTACAAAAGATAATTTTGCTTAAATGCCATGGATATTCATATTTGTCTTCATTTTTTTAAGTGGTAGGCTAAAATATGAATTTAGTTTTGAAGAGGCCTCATTTTCCTATAAATAGTGAAAAAACAAAAGAAATAAGAATGCTTATCTTTTTTTATTTTTAAATATCAAACTATAAGAATAATTAATAAACAAAATAGGAGAATTTATAAATTTTGTATCTCAAAAAAATCTTTCGTAATTCATCGTACATCTCCTTATCAATAACTTCTTGAGTCTTGAAAATTTGTCACCTTTATTGACCATAAAAATAACTATATAAACAATTCAAAAATATTCAATTAAATTGATTCCTTATTACAGGGACAAATTCAATTAAAACCTGTATAATTGAGATATTTTGTTTTGCACTGAATTTTTTAAAAAGACAAAAAAAAAGACATTAATTTTTGTTTATGTATGACAAAATGTAAATTAAATGGCATTACATCTGATTTATTAGGAATTTATATTTAATAATAATTACCTGCATTGATATTGTTTGTCACCAAAATGAGCTAGTTGTGCTCTTCTGAATTTGTGGCTGAAAAAAAAAGTTAAATTTTTAATATAATTAATATATACGTCTAAATAGACAATATTATTATTATATAATAAAAATTTATTTCATTATCTTTTATATTTTTGATCCAATATTTCTCTTTTTATCATCTTCCTGAGTTTTGTTTGATTAACTGTATCTCCCCAACCAATAAAATAAATTTTGCGTGGACAACCCTAATTTAATATCACGTTTGATTATTAATATTAAAATAAAAATACGTATGATCAATGCAATTGTCACGGTCGTTAATATAGTAATACTTAATTTATTGTTTATTAGTCTCATTGATATAATTAATTAATCATCTTTTCATATACTCTATAAGGGTTGGAATCATACTTCTTTTATATATATATATTAATAGTATTTTGTATATTACTTTAGCATTAAATAATGATACATCCCAAATAAGATATATCTTTACCTTTTATTAATTTAAAAAAAATTATTTTTATAATAAACATCCATGTCAATATAAATAGAAAAAAAAATCAGGAAAGAGTGAGAATAAAAATAAAAAATAAATAACGATAATGATATAATAAAAGAGTATGAAACAATATAGATGAGATAGTAGAAATAACAATAACTGAACAGACTACTCTTTTGATAGTAGAAATCATAACTGCATAGGTTATTTTGGGCTGCTCTTATGATAGTAGAAATAATGATAGCTGCATCGGTTGTTTTGGGTTATAGTGATAGGAGTAAAATGAAAAAAATAATTGGACACCAAATTTTTATATATCTTTTAATTTATCAAGTAACTAATGAAATAAAACATTGATGGTTTTCAGTGGCAAAGATAAGGGGGTTGAATCTTAGCCCCTTTTTCACTCAATAATACTTACTGGTCTTTGAAACAGCTTCTGGAGATTTTTTGCCTTTTTGTCTCGTACCCAGCCACGAGACTTTTTTTTTGTCTCGTACCCAGCCACGAGACTTTTCTTTTTGTCTCGTCGATCAGCACGAGATATTTTCAGTTTTATCTCCTGGGCAGCAGAAACAGAAATGGAGTAGAAGAGAGAAAGAATTACACCAAGATATATCCTGGTTCAGCTGCTAAGTGTAAGGCAGCCTACATCCAGTCTCCATCACAACAATGATGGAATTTCACTATAATCATTCTTGATTACAAAGACTAATTCTCCCTAGGAACTACCCTTCCTATCTGGGACAAGTCCAGAATCTAATCCCAAACTGAACTTGACTTGGTCACTGCTTAGCTTTCAACTTGTAAAGTGCTAACCCAACTTACAAGGGGATTCTCACAGAATCATGAAACACAACACAGATGTACAAAGGAATTCTAAGGACATCTATGGCTTTTTCTTTTAATTTTGCACTCTCTGCCTTTTTTCGCTCTATGGCTTTTTCATACAAACCTCATTGTTTGCCTTTTCCATGAGACTCAAGACATGACAAAATTAAACAGAAAAATTACAAAATGAGAACATTGAAGGAGAAGAACTTCTGTTAGCTTAGGTAGCTATGAGAACTCTGTGCCTTGCACTCTCACTCCTTGCTCCTTGCCTCAAGCCATGGCTATTCTCCCCTATTTATAGAGGGGGAAGCCTCCACGGTTGAAACCAAAACCTAAGCCAAACTTCTTCTTCTTCAAAGTAGAACCGGTTCGGCCAGAGAGAGAGAAGAGATAACTCATGCAAAACCAAACATGCAATTACCTCTAGTCCTTCCTTAGTCACTACTCTTCATCAATCCGAACCCTTCATCCTTGCCTTGCTCTCCAAGATGAACTTCTGGCCCTTGATGCTTCATGATGATGATAGCTTTATCTGCTCCAATCTCTGTCTCTTCCATCATGTAGCCACTGTAGCTACCTCCTGTGGTGGTTGAGCAGAATCAGAGACAAGCCATCCTCTCCAAGGATCTTCTCCTTGCTGGCCGAGATCTTCTTCTTTATTTTTGGGTATGAGGAGCTCGAGATTACCTCACCAAATCTTACCATTCTTGGTGAGAATCTCAGCCACTACATACTTTTAGTTTGTTTTTTCTTGCCATCATTGTGATGGTCTTTGTTGCTTGTTCTTCCTTTCGGTGTCTAGCCATAACCTCCATGCTTTCTCTGTAATGATATGACCGAAGGTAGAAGGAAAGCAAGTAGAGAGAGAAGAGAGAAAATTTGAACAGCATTGAATTAGGAAAGAGAATGAGATTAAATGAAATGATTCTTCCCTTGCTGAGTAGCGTATAGCATTAAATGCTACAATCAAATCAAATGCCCTTCTCTCTCTTATTGTTCCCATGCAATAAATGATAATTGAATAAATTTGGAATACATCACATGGTAAAAATTGAGATCCGTTGGAGGCAAAATATTTGCTTTCCCTCAATATGTTTCGGACCAAGCATTGGTACTTTGGTTTAATATGGGCTTAATGATGATGTTAATAGAAACTGACCCAATTAAACAATTCAGCCACCATTTATTTCATATAAGGCTGAATTTTGATTTCATACTGGGCTTTGGTTTTTCTTTTCTATTCGGCCCAATATAAACCTGCATTGCAAAATTAAATTTCATCACCATATATGAATTAATATTTTTGCAATTAATTAGATTAATAATGTTTAGTCATCACAAATATTATTTTAGAGTTTTCCAAACTCATCAATCTCCCCCTTGATGACAAACATTATTAAAATTGAAATGGAAAGAAATTAAAGATTGAAGTATAGAATACTCCCTTTGAATATTTGAATTTCTCCCCCTTTCTAATTGTCACATGGCTCCCCCTTAATGCATGCTATTTTACCAAGGAAAGCTTTATACCTGTAACAATTTTTATCAAGCCTAAAGCAACAATGTTATTCAACATATTCATTATGTAATGTTGAATGGCTTGATTTATGAGCAGAACTGAGTGATAATCAAAACTCATTTGTTATCAATAATTTGATTTTCTGCTCAATCATACACAATCAATTGATTTTCGCGTTTCTTCTTCTCCTCCTTTTTTATTATTTTTCATTTTTGTTATCGTCACCACCTCCACCTCCTCCTCCTCCTCCTCCTCCTCCTCCTTTTCTTATTTTTTGTTCATGATTCAATTTTTGTTTGTGTGCTTGTTTTCGAATTGAGTTTGTGTGTCGCAATTATTAAATAATTTCGGTTCATCCTAGATTTAAATAAGGTGTATTTGGTTTGTGCTTATTTTAAAACGAATTTACATTATGAATTTAATTTTAGGTTCATTCTGAATATAATTTTGATTTATTTCTAAATATAATCTCGATTCATTTCTGAGTGAATTATTTTATTATGATTCATCTTGTTTCACTGTCTTGAGAGGAATAAAATCAAGAAAAAGATAAGAAAAATCAAACAAAAAAGAAGAAACAAGAAGAAAAAATTCCTCAAAACTTTTCATCATGTTCTTCTTTTCTTGTCTTGTTCATCTAATCAAATAAAGATGAAGAAACACATAATGTTGCAAAATCAGTTGATGGATTTGGATGTGTTTTTGTTCATGATTCAATTTTGTTTATGTTTTTGTTTTTGAATTAAGTTTGTGTGTTGCAATCATTAAGTAATTTCGATTCATGCTGGATTTAATTAAGATGCATTTAGTCTGTACTTGTTTTGAAACAAGTTTACATTTTGAATTTAATTTTCGGTTCATTTTGAATATAAGTTTGGTTCATTCTGAATATAATTTTAGTTCATTTTTGTTCTAAACAATTCAAAACTCTTCCTGCTCACCGTCTACTGCTTCTTCAGCAGGGAGAGAAGGGGGAAAAGAAAAAAAATACAGCAGCAACAATAACAAAAAAATGAAGATAAGGAGAAAACACGGAAAGAAGAAGGAACGCAAAAAAAGAAGAAGGAAGAGGAGGAAGAGGAGGAGGAGGAGGAAGGAAAAGAAGAAGAAGAAAACACTCTGTGCATAAACGAGTGTGAGAAAAAGAAGAAAATGCGCATGTAATCATGCTCTTTTAATGAGAGTGATTTTTTGTTGGTATTGGACCTATTTAGATTAACTTAAATGAAAAAAATACTTAGATGTGTAACAACTCTAATAATTATACGTTGGAATTCCATTATAATCTAGTTGATGATTTTACCTGATTGAATACTAGGTGACCGAATTTTATAATAAAAAAATTTAAGTTTACTTAATCAGCATTAAATACTATTTCAATTAAAAATTGAGGCCTGCTACACATACAAGCCTTTTTGGCTTACAAGCTATACAAGTTGGCCCAGCCCAAACAAAAACGACGCGCAGCACTCTCTTAGAATGGAGCGTCCAACCCACGCGCCTCACACAACGGTTGCGGTTTCCAACGCACGCTCATTATGGCACACTCTTCCTCTTCTTCCTCAACCAAAATGCAAAGCGTCAAGTTTCAAACCACATTCGAAAGCGATTCTGAAGAAACTTTCCAACTCCTCGCGAAGATCAGAAGAAATCAAAAACAAAATATACAAATCTCCATAAAAAATCAACAGAAAAAAGGAAGAAACATTATTCAAGGTAACATACTGTTTTACTGTTCTTCAAGGTTTTTCACATTTCTGTTTCTGATTTTCAAATTGAACCACTATATCGTGAGTATTTCTCACTCTGATTCTTCTAGGTTATTTTAGGTTTTACTGTTCTTCTTGTTTTAGAACTCATATTACTGTTCTGATGAAACTATTCTTCGTTTACGCAATCTTACATACTTGTAGTGAATACTATAACATGTGTTTTAATCTGTTTGGTACATATTTTGTGTATATTTACATATTTTTTAAGTAGGTTTGTGCATATTTACATGAAAAGACTCTTCCTCTTTTAACTGAGTTTTGGGTGTATATGACGAATTATTGGGTGTATTTATAGTCTATTTTTGGGTGTATTTGGCCTATTGTCGGGTGTATATCTCTGACTTGGCATCCAACTGTTGCTTCCACTGGCATTTTGAACTTAAATATATTTCTGAACTCATATAATCCAAAAAATGTAGAAGTGTATGGGACTGGTATATATATTAGGAGTTTTGATCTCTAACAATTAGTATTATGATTGTGCCTGACGTTGTAGTGTAATTTTATGGATATTTGGCTGAATTGTATATGATTTTGAACTGATTTAATTTCGTTTAATTAAAAAAAACAAAATGGATATGGGACTGGATTTGGGTGTATGTGGCTGATGTTGGGGTGTATCTGACTGATCTATGGGTGTATGTATCTTATTTTTGGGTGTATTATTTATCTCTTTATAGCATCTCATTTTCATTGCAGTATGGGGTGTATCTGACTGATCTATGGGTGTATTTTTTATCTATTGACAGCATCTCTTTTGCATTGTAGTAAAAATGGCAAGCAAAAACCAGGGTGAAAAAAAATACAATGTAAGCACAAATTTATGTCTTAGAACAAGACATTTTTCCTTAATACATATATATCTTATTCTAATGACTCTAATTTTACTTTGTTTACAGCAAACCAAGGACTTGAAGTGTGCAACCCACTTGTTGAGTGAAAAATTTGGAAATATGACCGAGGAAAAGAAAGCAATAGTTCGGGATTTAGGTTTTGGTGGCCTGATGCACATCCCGCCACTAAGGATGCATCACAAACTATTAAAGGAGTTGGCTAACTCCTTTAAACTCGGGAAAAATACACTAGAAACTGGCTATGGTTCATTTAGAGTTTTACCCAGCACAATAGGGACTGCGCTTGTGCTAAACGCATCAGGTAACTCATGAAACAAACATAGGTGTATATCAGTGATGTTGGGGTGTATATAGGGGATATTGGGGTGTATGAGTCATGTTTGGGTGTATTTCAAGTGATTTTCATTGTATGTTGTTTTCTTTTTTGTAGGAGATCTATTTCCTACAAAAGTCAGTTATAAGGAACTTTCTGAAGAGAACAAACAGATTTTTAGAAGATTCCAAAGGAAGACTCTAAAAAGTCTAACGGATGAGATGATGAGTATTGGTGTTGGCAATGAACAGGATCGCCTCATGTTCAAGAGGGTTTTCATCCTCTATATACAGATGGCGTTCCTGTTGCCAGCCACAATTAACAAAATCTCTCCTGTGCACCTAGCTCCTATTTTCAAGATGGACAAAATAAAGGAGGGCAACTGGGGAGCACATGTTCTGAATTTCATCATCAAGGGCATCACTAATTACAATCTAAAAAAGAAGAAATCAATTGACGGCTGCCTGTTTGCCCTGATGATAGTCTATTTCCATCTGTCAACAAAAAAAGAGAAGAAAGGAGAAGAAAGAACTGCACAACCATGGATTGCCAACTGGAATAAAGAGCAGTTGGTTGAGAGGATGAGAGCTGAAATGGATGAACATATGCTAAGTGAACAAAATATCTTGGGTGTATTTTATTTATCTGGTTGCTGTTAACTAACATTTCTACTGTTTCAGGGAATTGTAAAGATGGAAGAAACAAAGAAGAAAATGAAACAAATGAAGAAAAAAGAAAAAAACAAAAAAACCAAAAAACCAAAAAAAGAA
Source organism: Arachis hypogaea (assembly GCF_003086295.3). Classification (NCBI taxonomy): domain Eukaryota; kingdom Viridiplantae; phylum Streptophyta; class Magnoliopsida; order Fabales; family Fabaceae; genus Arachis; species Arachis hypogaea. The sequence continues at coordinate 5,466,465 of NC_092048.1, forward strand.
AGGCAAGTTCATCATCATCTGAGCATGAAACAACTGAAAGTGAAGTCTATTCTACCTTTGAGCCTGAGACTAAAGAAGACTCAGAGGAACCAACAAGGAAACAACCCACCCGAACAGCCAAAAAGTAAGTAACATACTTGGGTGTATTTTGTGTATTCATTTGGGTGTATTTTGTGTCTTCATTTGGGTGTATTTTGTGTCTTTATTTGGGTGTATTTTGTCCCTTTTAGTATGTTTTTAAATAACGATTGTTTGCCTTCCAGAATAGAATCCAAAAAAGGAAGAAGATTCAGGAGGATTTTGATTCACAATCTGAATCAAATGATGAGTAATGTTCTAAAATTATTATTGCTTTTCTTTGGGTTTATTATCAAAATTTCATGTATTAACAGAGTGTCTCTTATTAACTTTTAGAAGCGAAGAATCATCACCAGTAGAGAAGCAAAAAACAAAGAAAAAGACTCAGAGAACCCCACAAAAGTAAGCACTTCTTTGGATAGTATGTTCTGATCAATTTAATTTTGTATTTCTGATTCATACTTGTTTTTCCCCCCAGGACACAATCCAAAAAGAAAAAGGTCAGTGTTGAGGATTCATCTCTTGAGAAGGCTCAATCCTATCATGGGTACAGTACTTTGTAAGCTATATTACCGTTTATCATCAAAATTACATTTGTTAACATGTTCTTTTATGCATATACTGTCAGATCTGAAATTGGAACTGAAAAATTAGAAGAATTCTTAAGGAAAAATAATGAAAAATCTGCTGCACAGGGGTATGTCTTGTTGGGGTGTATATTTCAGATTTTAAGGTGTTTTCTTTCCTAATAATTGTTTCTTGTTTGCCAGGGAGAAGGAAGCTGACCTACGATCGACAGAAGGTCACTATGTCTCATCTGAAACGTAAGAAGCTTTATTTGATAAAATCTTTTTATCCTAATTTAACAGTATGATATTTTTTATGAATAATATCTACTCTATGTTTAGAATACCGGAGGTAAACTTAGGAAGTGATGATCCTTTGTCTCAAGAACACACAGATCAAAGTAGCGTAAACAAACCGGCGGAGAGCATGTAATTTCTCTTTCTAATAACCGTTGCTTTTATTCTTTTATTACCTTCTACTTCTAATTTTGTATATATTTTTTTTAGAAAAAAATCCCTTTAATGTTTTATTCAAGAAAAAAAGGCAGGAAAAAAAAAAGAAAAACTGGAAGTATGTAAGTTCTCAAAAAACAAAGCCTGTCTTTCTTTTGAATGCTTCGGGTGTATTTTTGACTTTCTTAGGGTGTATTTCAGGTTGAGTCTCGTAGAAGAATCACCCAGTGACCAAGCTGAGGAGAACATGATGGTTCTACGGGAAGAGACACAGTCACAAACAGAAGCGCTTTCAATGTGAGTTTTTCGAGTAAATTTCAACCTTATAACCATTTTATTTTCGCGGGCTTTCTTAACCTTTTATTTTTGTTTTGTTTAGACTTCCAATTCAAGTTTGTCTACCTTTGCCCAGATAACCCCAGTGCCACAAATTGAACAAACCCCTGTGACAGAAAATGAACTAACCCCTGTGCTAGAAATTGAACCAACCCCTGCAAAGTCTCCAAGTGAAAAAAAATAATGAAGGAACTACAAAAAGGTAAGGAATAATCTTGGGGTGTATTTGGTTACAGTTTGGGTGTATATCGTCTCTGTTGGGGTGTATATGATCCTTGTTGGGGTGTATATTTTCACGATTGATCTCTAACTAGTTTTTTTTTTTATAACATGATTAATTTTATGTAACCCTGCAGCACTCCAGAACCACCCTGAAAACCTGAAGAAAGTACACCCATACTTCTACCAACTCCATCTAAAATGTAAGTTCATCAGAGTAAAATCAATGTTTCATTATCATTTGTATATTCTTATTCTTATAATACGTTATACATGATCATGCAGTAATCCAGCCCCAAAAGACGCTGCTGCACTGATGATGATGGCACGGACAGCATCATACATTCCTAAAAAAGGTCCGATGCCATCATTCAGCCTTGGCTTGACTGATTCAAGCCAAGAAGAAGCAGCAACGCAGGAGGGGGCAGCAATGCAAGATGGAGAGAGGGCAAAAACTCCTGAAATGCCAAGACTACTAGAATAATTAGGGGATCTGGTGGAAAAAATTGCAAGCAGTGGGGTGAAAAAAGAAGGAAAAAGTCCACAGATTGAAAAATAGAGTGGCGGAAAAAGTTTCGAGAAGTTTGAAACTCCTGCGAGGATGAATGAGAATACGGAAGAAATAAAAGAGAAATGCTACATCTGGGCCACACGAGTGAAGACATACGGAAATGGACTAACTAATGAGTATGACACCGTGTGCACACTCAATGCCCAAGATAGATACATTTTGTCAAAAGTCCACCTCGCATCACTCGCAGCTGATACACATATAGAAGCTGAGGTAATATTAGAAAATCATTAATGTTTTTATCACCAAAATTAACTACAATGTTGATTGATGTAAATTGATTTCGGCATCTTTTTCTAGATTGTCTCTGCCATGTGCTTCATCCTTAACTAGCAAAAGATTAAAAGGTTTCAAGAAGAAGTATACTGTCTCCCCCATGATATTGTGATAAGGGTTACTTCAACGAATCTTGGGTGTATTTTCTGTATTCCTTCGGGTGTATTTTCTGTTTTAAAATGTGTGTATTTTCTGTGTTCAATTAGGTGTATTTTTTGTGATCAATTGGGTGTAACTTGTGTATTCATTTGGGTGTATTTTCTGTATTTATTTGGGTGTATTTTCAGTAAATCATGTGTTGTTTCACAAGTGTTGTAGAACATAGCCATTGGAAATCATCCAAATGGGAAATTCTTACAACCTAAAAGCAATAAGCCATTCAGGGTGGAAGACTACCCAATGTTTATTCACTTCTTGGAGCTAAAAAAATTAGCATCACATCCACATGTAAGTTTTCATTTGTAAAACTTCTTAGTACCATTCTTTACTTATATGGCAAATAAAATAAAACACTGTTCAATGTGGGCATGCTTCAGATTTTTGCACCTGTTTGCCATTCACAACATTGGTGGTTATGGGTGGCTGATACAAGAAAGCGAAAATTTTATATACTCGACCCATATCACCAGACATGTCCATCTGATGAGAGAATGGACCTAAATAAATTCATTGTAAGTTGGTTCTGTGTTTTGTATTTTAATAGTTGGGTGTATTTCTGTTCAATATAAGATGTAAGTTTGTGCTCCTTTGGGTGTATTCCTTTATTAAATTTATTCATATATTACTAATTTGTTTTGTGTTTTAAGGGATATGTAATTTCAAGAATTAGAGTATATGCTGGGGGGCACCTCTGAAGAGAAAGGACAAGGACAAGGAAATTAAACCACCATACATTAACATCTGAGGCCAAAAGACAAGGTATAATAAATCTTTCACTCTGAAAATTAAACTTTCCTATATGTAATTTGTAATTTATTTTCTTAGTTTTCAGCTATAACTGTGCTATTTATGTAATGAAGTGGCTTGAGATAATCCAGCCCGAAAACATTAAAAGGTTGAAGTATGAGTGGGACAATTGGACCCAGGTAAATGTGTTTAAAACTATATAACTCTGTATTACTTTACTCAATTAACATGGTTGATTAAACAGAATATTCTTTTTAACTGTAGGACGAGGTGGACCACTATAGAGTAGAATTGCTTCCCAGATTCTATTCAATGAAATAAATCAAGACAAAGCTGAAGCCATTAGGGGAGTAATGCAATAAGACTGTCCAAGCCATCCTCATTATTATTGAGTCTATATTGTCAGATACATTCTAATGATATTGACACTGAGTAATGTAACTGTTAGGTAGTCTTGTAACAAATTGAACACATGCTGTAAAAATTTGCCAATTATAAACCAGTTCTATTCAATGAAATTTATTTCCATAGTTAAACTGTTTGTGCTGTATTCAAAAGCTCTGTATTACAGGTGGTAAAATATGAAGGAAAATATTAAACTAGATATAAACCCAAAACATAACATTTTACACCCAAAGAAAGTTGAATATACACCCAAACTTCTATCCCCTGATGCTTTATCCTAAACCCCAAAACCCCTAAATCCTAAAAACCCTAAACCCTACAAACCATAAACCCTAAAAACCCTAAAAACCCTAAATTCTAAACCCTAAATCCTAAACCACCCAACCTACTATACACCAAAATTATTGATTTTTACACCCATAAGATCTCATTTTACACCCAAAAAAAGTTAAATATACACCAGACTTCTATCCCCTGATGCTTTATCCCTAAACCCCTAAAACCTAAACCTGAAACCCTAAACCTAAACCCTAAACCCTAAAACCCTAAACCCTTAAACCCTAAACCCCTAAATCCTAAACCATAAAGCTTAAACCCTAAAACCCTAAACCCTAAAACCTAAACCATAAAACCCTAAACCTTAAAACCTAAAACCTAAACCTTAAACCATAAAGCCTAAACCATAATAAAAAAAACAAACAATAATTTATAACATAAACAGCAGATTCTGAAATATATACTTATGTAAAATGTGAAACACAAGAAAATTCATAAATACACCCAAAAAAACAATGCTTTACACCCTTATTCTATAATTATAAACCCAAAAGTTATCCCCTGCTGCTGGTTGCCTAAACTGATAATTCATAACACGTCCTTGATATTGGCTGGAATTTGGACGCACCACTGATGCAGCATCAAAGACGTTTAACTGGAAATAATAAACTCACATATTAGCAAAAGTATTAACGAGAAAATTAAACTCAATCACCACATATTTAAAGAACATAACTTTTACCTCGTTTAAAGCTTTCGTTTTCTTCTTCTTTGAGCCATTTGCAATCTATTTGTCCAACTTTGAACCTAGCCTATTTTTTGGACGTCCTCTTGTTCGAACCCTTGGAGGGCTTTGAAGCTCGTTAACGGATTCCAAGTTGGCATCTTCGTGAGATAACGAAGATGTCCCCTTCCTTTTGGCTTTCAATGCTTCCATCTCAACCATGACGTTATCGTACGCACGGTGCATAATGGCAGTCAGCTCCTCCGATTCTAATGCAAATTCACAAATATTTTGAGAACGAAAAACCAATTCGTTAAACCTCTTGCTTTTTGGCTCCAACAATGGCTCATCGTGGCTGCTCTTAATGTGTGTGTGTCACCTCTTTACCTTCTTTCTCCATCGTTCCAATATATATCTCGATGACACTTGGCTTACTCGTTCAAAGCTTAACACACTTAGTGCGTGACGGCACAATATCCCTCTTGACTCGAATAATAAGCATTGACATTTTACCTCGGCTGCTACTGAGTTGTAAGTAATCACAAACTTGTTGAATATTGAGCTGAAAAATTGTTCTCCAACTTCGTATACTGAATAGCCTAGAGCGGAATTCGTTAATCTAGTGATGCAATTCGCCTTTCCTCTAAATTGTGCTTGGACTTCCCTAAAATTTTGATGAGTGTACACATCTTGAAACTGAGCTTCAATGGAGGATTTGGTTGCACACGGTATGACCGTATGAAAATCTGCAGCATCTGATTCTCTCTCTGCTTGCTCCCTACTTTCGAGGTAATTATCGTATTGTTTGACAAATTGAATAAGCGAGCTGTTCTGGGTAATAAACTTGTTAAAAAATGAATGCATGCTCTCGCTCCTTTGTGTGCTTTTCATCCCTGCCTAGAAGTGGTGATCCAGATAGATTGGAACCCATATATGACGGTCTTCATAAAGATCTGCAAAATACACCCAAAGACAGACTATAAATATACCCGAAAACATGCAATTTACATCTCTGCTGCAGATTTTAAACAACATTACCTGAAAGCCACTTGTTGTCCACAAGACCAAAATTCAGCAGAAAATCATTCCAATTCCTATCAAATGAATCTATATTATGAGAGTTCCAAACAACTTGGCTCAATTCTTGTTCAATTTCAGCATGTCCCTTGTACCCATTTAATTTGCTTGGGATCTTCTTCGTGATGTGCCAAATACACCAACGGTGAATTATTGTTGGCATACAAGCCTCTATAGCCCTTTTCATTGACGCGCATTGATCGGTGAAAAACCCTTTCGGAGCATTGCCCCCATGCAACGAAGCCAACATTGAAATAACCATTTGAATGACTCAATTTTTTCGTTTTTCATCAAAGCGCATCCAAGAAGTATTGACTGACCGTGGTGATTCACCCCGAAAAAAGAACCAAAAACCAAATTATACCTTAAACAAATTATGACATTGTAGAATGAAAATCATTACGTACACCCATATAATGAATTTATACACCGAAAGAACATCCAATATACACCTCTGCAGCAGATTCATAGAACAAAATTAATTTAGCAGCATAAACAAGAATAGCATATTACCTGTTTGTATTGTAGGTGGTGTCAAATGAAATAACATCTCCAAAATACTCAAAGGCAGCTCTGCTCCTTGCATCGGCCCAAAAAAGCAAGCTTAATCGATTGATCGTCCTCGAGTTTGAGCTCAAAAAAGAAATTCTGATTCTTCTCTTTCATTCTCAATAAATATTTCCTGAATTCCTTTGCATCTTCTTGTTCCAAAACATTCCGCACTTCTCTCGTGACGTAATTCCTCACATCCTTTTCAATAAAATTTAACTCGCAGTGACCCCCAGCTGCCGCAACGAATGATTGGAATGTTTTGCTTGGTTTGATACCGGCCTCCTCGTTATTCTCTATTGTACGACGAACGAACATGCTTAGTTCCCTATGCTGTTTGAGCATCTCTGCTTGAGTTGGACAGCAAGGGTGTGAATAATGCAGCACGATCTTCGAAATGATCCAAGCACCAACATCCTTCAATGTGTGTATATAAATTCTTGTAGGACAATTTAAACCAGCTCTGGGATTTGTGTTTTCGGTCGGAGATATTTTAGATTTCCATTTCCCCTCTCTACTACATGTAATCAATTGATTCTTAATTTCGTTTCCCTTTTTATTTGTACTCTGAACTCTTGTAGAAAAACCTGCAGCCTTGGCATAGTCTTTGTAAAATTTTGCAGTATCTTCAAGGGTTTTAAAAGTCATTCCAACCTTGGGAACAAGCTGGTCATCAACAACAGAGAGGGACTGCAAAATACAACATGTTAAAAACAAGAAAATACTATAGAATTTCTACACCTCATAAATAAATAACAATTGAACTAAAATACACCCAAGGACTCCTGATATACACCCGAACGACAACAAGTCAACTAAAATAACAGGAAAATTCATAAACTGTAAATACACCCAAACTTTCCTAAAATACACCGAAAAAGTTCTGATCTACACCCGAGCGTCTGCTATAAATTGCAGATAATTAATCAAAACTAATACATTAGATTCAATTCACAGATTATGTTTACGCATTAATTTTACAGTCAATGTTCACGAATTATTCAGCTAGACAATCATAGACGAATAACTGCATCAAATTCAAAGTAATCGTAATTAGCTGAATCTAAATCAAACCTCAGGAACTTCATTCGATTCAAATTCAAAATCCACTTCGCCCTGATTCAGCTGACAATCTGAGGTTGAATCATCCGTTATCTTCAAAACGAGTTCAAACTTTGATTTCAGAAACCAGAAAATAAAAAAAATGAAGCTAGAGTTATAGTGAGAGAAACTCAGCTCAATGACGAAGAACAAACAAGTGATAAACGTAGGTAAAAGAACGATCGAAAAGACAAGGGAAGAACAGAAGAACGAGAACGAAGAAACTTCGCAAGAGATTCGAAGAAGGTAACAAAATCTTTTGAAAATTAGAAGTTATATATTCGTGCGTTAATTGATTTTGATTGAATTAATATTCTGTTATATAGCGCGTAAAACGTACGTAAAATTAGGAGCGCGTTTAGGGTGTTAGTAAGTTTCAGGACTTGTAACACTTGTAAGTGTTAATCGCTTGTATGCTAAGATTAATCCTTAAAATTTTATTAGAATGATTACTAATTTTTGTAAGGAGATTAATAAATTTTCTATTAATATATAACCAATACTTATGTTCTAAAGTGTTATATTGAGGAAATAGAGGAGAATAAATTTGGAATAGAAGTCGTCCAAAGTTTATGAACAATAAAAGTGATAGATATGAGTATTTGTAAGAGATTTGTAACACCCTACCATACAGAGTCTTACGCTTAAGTCGTAAAGTAGAGGTGGCGAGGTATTATGACTTCTAAAAGAAAAGACTTATATAAATATAGTTAAAAGAAAATATATCTAGGAGCCTTGAAGAATAAGCTAAACAAAGCGAAAACATAAAAAATTATTTCACACTCGCGTGGATAATCGTAAAACAGATAGGTAAGCTCAAAAGAAGGTTAAAAACAAAACATACAGATCAGAGTTCCAAAAACATAGATATCAAGCTCCAGATTCGACCTGCGAAGCTAAGGCCGGCCAGAGTATGTAATTATATATATATACAACCCAAAATAAAACTCAAACTACATAACAAGTACCTGTATCTCCAAGTCAACCTCTAGGAGGGCCAAACATAAAATATATATAGAGGAGAATCTATATACATATATACATAGCATAAATACAAAATACAGCATCCCAAATATAACCAAACTTCGCTTGCATAGAAAACTCCAGACGCTCAGCGAGGCACATCTCGACCTGTATCTGAAAACAACAACATAGATATGGAATGAGAACCAGAAGTTCTCAGTATGGTAATGGTGCCCACATACATAATATATAAGGTCTCAAAAAGGCAGAAGCGATCCTAGAATGCCGACACTCAGATATAAACTTAAAGATTTAAAACGGAAAACCATAAATAAGGTGGTCCTCTAAGGTTCTTAAACTTAACCAAATTCTAACTAAAGCCCTTAATTATTCCCTTCTTCCACCATCCTTCAAAACACCAGTAGAACCATATAGACAAACAAACAGGCAAAGCAAGCACAGGTAGAATACAGGTACAGTAAACAGAACATATAGCAGTTAAGCATGAAATAACAAGTAGGCAATCCCAAGAAAGCAAACCAAAGCAAACAGACAAATGCATATGATAATGCCTGCCCTATGGCCGATGAGTCTCATCTGTCGATTATATAGCCAAACCCAACATGTCTTGGTAGTTAATCCTGGACAGAACACCAAATACGGAGCAAATGGGACAACACCGCAACCCTTGCATCTTACTCGTGTACCCAGAGCAGGAGACAACTTCACCCTTGCCTCTTACCCAGGTGGTGTTACAGTTCTCAACCCGGAGCAAGTGGCAACAGAACTCAGCCCTTGCATCTTACCCGAAGCTTTGAACTTTCCCGGAGCAAGTGGATATCATCACTGCATCTTACCCGACTTATTGACTCTTATTCGGAGCAAGTGGATAATACCACTGCATCTTCTCCGGAGTCACATTCAAAAATTGATTCTCATTATTATTACAATTTATTCATATTAATTCAAATTCATAATCAAACTCAGTTCTCAACCTTCCTCTTCCTTAGAGCCAACCTCATCCTCAATCATATCTCATCCAACTTCATTACTGACCCGGAGCAAGTGGACAACGTCACCGCATCTTACCCGGTGTCTCAATTCATTCCCAGTCACACACACACACACACACACACACACACACACACACACACACACACACACACACACACACACACACACACACACACACACACACACACACACACACACACACACACACACACACACACACACACACACACACACACACACACACACACACACACACACACACACACACACACACACACACACACACACACACACACATTCAAAAATTATACTTAAAAATCAATTCTCATCAATACTCATTCCTTATTATCAGACGTCCCATTCCATTCATTAACAATTCATACTCAAAACATAATTCATTCTGTTCTAAATAAAGCAATCTCAAAACATAATCATTTTCTTAATAACTCAAAATCAAATTATAAAATACTTAAAAATCTAAATCTTTCTAAATAACCACTTCAAATGAAGCCTCCTATTTTCATAAAAATTTCGACAGCATCTCCTTTAAAATTCGGACTTTGCCACTCTTCTCAGGTCCCAACCTAACCAACTCTCAAACCTTTTTCAAATCATTTCAAAATCTCAATTCATTCATTATTCAACAAACACATATATATACATAACTCAACTAATCCTCAATCTTTCATCATCAATCCTCACATTCATAAATAATCATTCATCAATTCCCATCAACAACATTAATTAACACAATTCCTACAACCAACTCAACAAAATCATCATTCATCAACTCATTCACAATATAGTTCCACATTTCCATCAAGGTTACTAGCATTAACATATTCCCACATTTTCAACCTATCCTATGGTCATGTAGCCTATGTTTTCACAAAACATTATATATTATCTACGAGAAACCAAACCCATACCTTTGTCGATTCCTCCCTAAGCTCAGAACACCTCAAAAACCACTCCTTTCACAAGCTTCAAGCCTCCAAACGTCAATTTCTCAAACCTAATTACTCGGATTTTGTTCCAAACAGCCCCAATTGAACTCCAAATCAACCAGAACACAATCTATTTCATACAATATCACTATAATAATCATAAACTTCACTAATTGAATGATTCACAAGGGTTTAATAGTTTTTTACCTTATCCATGTATCAATTGGACAAAACTCAATGATTATCCGGTACTAGAGTTCACCTAAACCATCAAAATCATTTAATTCCTCAATACCCAAACTCTAAAATCACGAAATTGAGGAGAGGGAGAAATGGAAGAGAAATAATAATTTCTTACCACTTTGTTTGGATAGAATTGAAGATAATTCCGAGGCAAACACGTGGCCGCTGATGGCTCGTTAATCAGAGCTCCGAATTGAAAGTTATGGATAATTGAAAATCAAAAGGAAGGGTTAGGAATTTTATTACGCTGAACTTCTCTTCACAACGGGTTGCAGCAATGAAGAAGAAGAAGATCCATTTTTAAGGGTTTCATAAGTTGAGTATTGGGCCGGTTTGGGCTCGGTCTAACCAATTCGGTCCGTTAACTCAGTTTTAAGCCAAAATCTTTAAAATTAGTGTCAAAATTCTTGTTTTAATTAGCTCTTTCACATTAATTAGTGGGTATATGAGCAGAATAAATTACTTGGTTTGAAAAGTTATTGAGATGAGTATTTATAAGAGAGCCAATAGTTGACCATGAAAAATCTTTCTGTGGCATGTTGTGCGAACAATTATCGCCCTGATACGTGCTTCAAATGTTCGTGATATGAAGAGTTTAAGTATTATTTAGAAGATATTAGTTTATATTTTTAGAATATTTTAATGTAATTTGATGTATTTTGATTTTGTTTATTTAATTACTAGATTGAGCCTTATGTTTATGGGCTTTAGGGTTTTTTTTGTTTTAACCTAATAAAAGGTTATAAATATTATAGCGACCCTCAGTTTTAAAAATATAAATATAAATAAATTATAATTTATTTTATAAAATTAGAATTCCTTATTTTTGAAAAAATTATTTTTATTATTAGTAATTAAACTAATTATATAATAATTTAAATTTAATCAAATCCATATTATTATTATTATTATTATTATTATTATTATTATTATTATTATTATTATTATTATTATTGCCGTAAGTATTAAATTTTATTATAAATTTATATATATTATATTCATTGCATTATTATCATTATTATTATTATTACGTTTATTATTATCATTATTACATGACCATCATTACTATTGCTAGTATTATTATTACTATTATTGATTATAAAGCATAGAAAATAAAAGGTGATTTATACTTTACATTAGATTACATATATAATATTATTATCATTATGCATTAGATTACGTGTGTGTGTATATATATATATATATATATATATATATATATATATATATATATATATATATATATATATATATATATATATATATGTGTGTGTGTAATAGAGAAACCCAAGGCGGTTTATACATAATAATAAAGAAAGCCAAGGAGGCTTGTTTATATATATATATGAATGCCGTAAAAAAGAAAAAAAAAAGAGAGAATAGCGTAACGAAGAGAAAAAGAAAGAACGTAAATTCCTTCGAACTTCTGGCTTCGATTTCTTGCAATTCGTAACTCAAATCAAAAATTTAATCCGGTAAGAGTATTCGTAACCTCTTCTTCTATACGTTGGCACCATTTTTGATTAGTGGAAGTTGACAGTGATATAGCTCATCTTTTCTTTGGGTTTGGCCAACGGGAATTTTAGGAGGCATAGACGATTCTGGACATTTTTTTCTTCGATAGCTCAGTCAGAAAGTTTCTCCGGAGCTTCAAATATTTTGATTCCGTACGAAGGTATGGTTTTGGTTTCTCATAGTTAATGTTTAATGTCACATGAAAATTTAGGCTAGAAGACCTTAAGATAGGAATGAATTGAATGTATAATTGATGGATTGTGCATATTGGATAAAATGTGTGGTTTAGCTATTGTTAATAATTTGCTGTTGAAGTTGGTCGGTTTGGAAAAGATTTAATATTGGTATTTGTTTGATTTTGAAATAAATTGTTACTGGAAATGATTTGAAGGACTGAGAGGTGTTTGATTTGATAGTTGGGACCCTTGAAGGGTGGCAGAAATTTGAATTTTAGAGGAGATACTGCCAAAGTTTCTATAAGAATTGGAGTTTTGGTTTGAGGTGTTATTTTAAAAGGAAAGAGATTATTATGTGGTCTGTGTATTTGAGACTATTTGTTGACCCTCTGTCGCAAGATGTGACCGGGCACTTTAACTCCCCGGATTCCCCCATGGGCATGCATATAAATATGAATATTGAATATTATTGAGCTTGGAGTTCGACTCCATGGAATACTATATTATTGAGCTTGGAGTTTAACTCCATGGAATACTACATTATTGAGCTTGGAGTGTGACTCCATGGAGTATTATATTTGAGCTTGGAGTTTGACTCCATGGAATATTATTGAGCTTGGGGATGCGCGCACAGAGGGACTGTCCAATGGTTAATTACTAGGACATGTCGGGTTGGCTGTATAACCGACAGATGAGACTCATCAGCCATAGGACAGGCATACATCATATGCATTTGTTTGCTTTGTTTGAGTGTGCATTGTCTTAGCTTGCTTAACTGTTAAATTCTGCTTATCTACTACTTGTTCTACTTGTTGTAAATGCTTCTCTATTTGTGTTTTTCTTGTCTGTAATGTTGGTCTATGCAACTAAGAGGCCCCTTGTCTGGCGGAGGAATGACGAGGGTTGTTCCACCAGAGATTCAGAGAACTGGAGGAGTCAGAAAGTGAAGTATTAAGTTAAAGTTAGATTCAGAACTAGAATACCTTAGATAACTTACCTAACTTTTGGTTTAGTTTATTTTCCTTAAGAATGATTCTGAGTGTCGGAGTTCTAAGAATTCCTCTGGCTTTCCCGGGACCTTTTACATTAACTATGCAGGCACCTTTACCATACTGAGAATCCGGTTCTCATCCCATACTATGTTGTTATTTTTCAGATGCAGGTCGAGAGACATCTCGTTGAGCATCTGGGTATCCTCCTTACAAGCGAAGAACTACCTTTTTGACTGTCATATTTTGATTTTGGGCTATGTATACATGTTTATAGAATCTCCACATGTACATTTTGTGTTTTGTCCCTCCTAGAGGTCGACTTGGAGATACAGGGGTTTACTTTGTGGTTTGACTTTTATTTTGGGTTGTATATATATATAATCATATACTCTGGCCGGCCTTAGCTTCGCAGATCGAGTCTGGAGTTTGCTATCTAAGTTTTGGAACCCTGATATGTATATATATTTTCAGCTCCCTTTTAATTTTTCCTGTCCGTTTTACAAATATCCATGCGAGTGTGACACGATTTCCTGTTTATCATTTTTGATTAGCTTATCCTTCAAGGCTTCTAGATATGATTTCATCCAACTATATCTATGTACATATCCTTTTCTTTTAGAGGTCGTAATACCTTGTCACGTCTGCTTTACGACTTAAGCGTAAGGCTCTGTGTGGTAGGGTGTTACAAATATTGTCTTAGCTATTATAGCCGTAGTATAGAATGATTTAGAGGTTTGAAAACCCCTTTTTGCTTCCGTGATGAAACCATGGTGTGGACAATTGAGGTTGAGGAGTTCTTCTCTTGTTACATCGGGGAATTGGGTAGAAGGTTGAGGAGTCCCTTCGAATCAATTCCCAAACTATGGCGTTGACAAGTTAGGTTGAGAAGTCCTTTTCTTATTGCGTCAAGAAATTGGGTAGAAGTAGAGTGATTTTGTTTGTACTCAATTTTAATCTATCCTTTTTATTTCTATTTCTATTTCAATGTATCTTTTTTTTTTATTCAGTTTAAATCCTTATCTTTTTGTTTACCTTTTATTTCTTTATCATTTGGTATCAGAACTTAGGTATTAGATTAATTCTTATTAATCTATACTTGTTCTTCTTTTATCATTAAAAAAAAGAGTCTAGTATCTGTCGCGTCTTTCTTTAAGTTATTGTGTTCTTGTTTTTGTTTGCATTTCATTATTGTTTTGTTATTATTGTTGATTTTATTGCTTAAAAAAATAAAAAAAGCATACAATGCAAAAAAAAGTAAAAAAAAAAAGAAAAATATATATAAAAAGGGAAAAAAATTAACTTCATTGTAATTATTGTTCATTTTACTTACAAAATTCGAGGAAGAATCTTTTTTTGAAGAGGAGGAGAATGATACGTGTTTCAAATGTTTGTGATATGAAGAGTTCAAGTGTTATTTAGAAGATATTAATTTATATTTTTAGAGTATTTTAATTTAATTTGATGTATTTTGATTTTGTTTATTTAATTACTAGATTGAGCCTTATGTTTGTGGGCTCATAATTTTAACCTAATAAGAGGTTATAAATACCTCATAAACTATGGTAGTCGTAGTATAGAATGATTTAGAGGTTTGAAAACCCCTTTTTGGTTTCGTGATGAAACCATGGTGTGGACAATTAAGGTTGAGGAGTCTCTCTCTTGTTGTATCGGGGAATTGGATAGAAAGTAGAGTGATTCTCTTTGTATTCAATTTCAATCTATCCTTTTTGTTTTTATTTCAATTGCAATTTATCTTTTCTATTCCATTTCAATTCTTGTCTTATTTATCCTTTTATTTCTTTATCATTTGGTATCAGAGCTCAAGTATTAAATTAATTCTTATTAATCTATATTTGTTCTTCTTTTATCATAAAAAAAGTCCAGTGTCTATCGCGTCTTTCTTTAAGTTCATGTGTTCTTGTTTTTCGTTTGCGTTTCATTATTGTTTTGTCATCATTGTTGATTTTTATTGTTTAAAAAAAAACATACCGTGCAAAAAAAAAAGAAAAAAAAGATAAATATACAAAAAGCGAAAGAAAAAAAAAACAAAAAAATTATCTTCCTTATAATTATTGTTCTTTTTATATACTATTTTTTTTATCTACAAGATTTGAGGACGAATCTTTTTTAAAGAGGAGGAGAATGATACGTGCTTCAAATGTTCGTGATATGAAGAGTTCAAGTGTTATTTAGAAGATATTAGTTTACATTTTTTGAATGTTTTAATTTAATTTGATGTGTTTTGAATTTGTTTATTTAATTACTCGATTGGGCCTTATGTTTATGGACTTTAGGATTTTTTTTGTTTTAACCTAATAAGAGGTTATAAATACCTCCTTAGCTATTGTAGTCGTAGTATAGAATGATTTAGAGGTTTGAAAACCCCTTTTTGGTTTCATGATGGAACCATGGTGTGGATAATTGAGGTTGAGAAGTCCCTCTCTTGTTGCATCGGGGAATTGGATAGAAGGTTGAGGAGTCCCTTCGAATCATTCTCAAACTATAGCGTTAACAAGTTAAGTTGAGAAATTCCTTTCTTGTTGTGTCGAGAAATTGGGTAGAAGTAGAGTGATTCTCTTTATACTCAATTTCAATCTATCCTTTTTATTTCTATTTCAATTTTAATGTATCTTTTTTTTTATTCAGTTTGAATTCGTATCTTCTTGTTTATCTTTTATTTCTTTATCACGCCCTTAACGAAGTAATCATTCTCATTGTAAGATATTAAGTCTCACTTAGTGTGTGAAATATTTTTGTTAGTAGATAGTTGTAAATATTGTTTCCAAGTCGAGTCAAGTATCAGATTAGAGGATTGATTTCTTATGGTATTTTTCAACCTGACATACTAAAGATCAATCCATCGCGAATTAAAATTCTATTTAAGAAGTTGTCGTTGATCAATAGGTTGCTGCATGCATAAAACAGAATTCAAACTTCTGACACTTAAATAAACTAGTGAACAAATAATTAAATCACTTAAAATTGGTTAGGGATCAAAATTATATCAGATCAAGTTGTATTTAACAACTTGTTGCGATCCAAAATAAGCCCAAAATATCTCCAGGATCCTTGTCAAGTCCCTTGCCTTTGAGCGGATTGTAGAGGTTGGATGATATAATAAGTGAAATTTAGATTGATTCGCGATAGATTAGTCATTGGCCTATCAGATTAGAAAATATTATGAGCAATAAAAAATAGAATAATATATTTTTGGATAAAGTATTTTTTTGTCCTTGAAAATTAGCAAAAATTTAAAAAATATCTCTAAAATTTATTTTATTTTAATTTTGTCCCAAAATTTTTTTTATTTGCATCGATTCATCGAATATACTCTCGATAGCAAAATTTTTTAAAAACTTAAGACCAATCTAACAAAAATACATAAAAATTATGCTTGATTTGTTTGTGTTAAAGGTTGTTCTTATGAAATTGTTGTTAAATTGGTTCTAAATTTTTTTGAAAAATTAACAGCCAGAGGTATAGTTGATGCAAATCGAAAATTTATGGGACAAAATTAAAATAAAACTTAGGAATATTTTTAAAACTTTTGCCAAATTTTAAAGATAAAAAATATACTTTACCCTATATTTTTTAATTTATTTGTTTGTCAAGTAAAAAAAATTATCAATTTCTATGTGATATATAAATATAAATTATACTGATTTATTATAATTTTAAACAAGTGTAAGTATCCGTGCCATGCACGTGATAAAATTGAAATTATAATTTTAAGTTATTTTGTTAAAATTAATTTGAGTTATAATAATTTGACTAATAAAAAAGTAATGAGTTATGCATTGTTTATTTTTTCTTAATTTAGTGTTAATTGTATTAACTCTAAAATAGTTATTAATCGGTTTTAGTAATTTACTTTCTTCAATAAATCAGATATATATACTGAATGTGACCATAAATAATCTAGTAACACCTAAATCCACCAACAAATTGTTATATGTGTAAGAACATATCAAAATTAGCTGAAAATAAACAACAAATTATTAGAAAATTCTAATGCAAAAAGTTCTCTAATAAACAATAAATAATTTAAACCCACTAAATAACAACTCAACACTATCCTTTGATACTTGCAAAATATATATCTGAAACAATACTATATCAATGTTAGTATACAAAATTATATGATTAATGGATTTATAAAATTTTTTATCAGGAGAATAAAATAATATGGATTTTTATGATAATTCTAATATTATTCTCAAGCTATAAATGTACAATAAGAATGCATTACCCATTAGCATCTAGAATTTGTCAATTTTTTAAATTGATAGTACTAAATTTTAATAAATTAATAAATTTAATTAAGAGATTTCGTTATTACCTTTTCATTATAAGCTCTCAAAAAACTTCTCTATATACCACATACATTTTTCGTGCAGTTATCTTCCAAGTATCCATAATCTTGCAACAGCACTCGCAGACCATATTTATTCTTTACTCTTGTCTTTATTTTCTAAACTTTTTCATTACATAATCTATTTTAGGTAATACTGTTGATAGAATCGTAGGATGGGTGAGAATTATAGCATGAATTATTGTGAATACAACTATCTACTAATAAAATTGTGGATAAAACTAATTATTGTAGATACAACTATCTATTAATAAAATTATTGCACATGAATGAGAATTAGAACTATATCAATTAATATAATTAGAATGAATAAAAATATTGATAATTGATAATAATTAGTTTAATAATGCATTGAATATTGATTTAATATAATTATAATAAAGATATTTTTTTAAAATAATATAATTATACATTATTTATGAGCTAATTGTAATATAATTAGAATAAATTCATTTGAAAGAAAAAAATTAATGTGTAATCTTCATAAATTACAATAGTTTCTTTATTTATGTATATGTATATATTAATTTTGTTAAATAATTCTAAATATTTTTTTATTTATACATACATATATATTAATTATACATAAAAATATTTAAATCACATATGTTAAATATTTTTTTGTTATAATTAATTATTCCACAATACGTGTAATAAATTTTTATGTTTGATATTCATATATAGCCTCCAATTCCAGTCCCATTCATACGTAAATTATATACAATTTTTTTTATAGAGCAATTTTAATTTTTCGTTTTATTTTCTTTCACGTACATTATCTTTTTCCTTTAAATAGTGATATTTTAATTTTTTTTTCTTTTTTTGTTTTAAGTACACTTTTATTAAGAATTGCATTACTAATCTAAAATATAAAAAAAAAAGTGATACAAATATACAAGAAAAAAGAAATCTTATATTAAAATATTTAAAAAATAACATATTCAATAAAAATAATCGTAATATATAAATTGAGGTAATAATTTAAATTTAAATTAATGTAAAACGAATTTAATCAAATACCAATATTAGAACTAAATTACTTAAATAATATTTAATCTATTCTAGTCCTTAGACACGTAAAGATTAGAGTCATTCTCGTAACGACAACCAACTGAAATATCATAAATTTGGACATTTAGAATTCGTACAAATTTAGACCATCTTTTTGTTAAATAAGCTTCATCGACTATCCATGCAATACGGCAAAGTATAGAATTAATTATTTAAAATTTGTTTAAGTTTGATTAAAAAAAATATCACCAAGAACATGTTATGTTAGCATAAAATTAATGTATTTTCATCTCATTTGAATGAAAAGAGAGTGAATGAGTAAAAAATATATTTTGATCTCGTATAAATAGATGGTATTAAAAAAAATAAACTAATTAAATGAATTCATATATTTTGTTATCATATTTATTATTTATTAAATAATTTAATATTTATTTCTATAGAAATCAAATAATTAATATAATTAACCAAATTAATTAATTGATATAATTAATCAATTCATATAAATTATAATAAATAGTGATATTTGAATGTCTAATCAAATTAATTAATTGATAATTATAATTGATTTACTTTAATGAATTAAATAAAATAAATCAGAAAATATTTCAAGAGCATGCCACATTAATTTCATTATTAAGTGTAGAAATTCGATTTTTATATAATAGAATAGATTTAATATAACGACTAGCCGTTAAAATTTTTTTTGGCTATTTAAGATTTCTTTGGATCTAATCTGAAGTTGGTTACTTTGTTTAGGTTTATAGTATAGTTGATGTCTAATTAAAAAAAAAAAAATAGAACAGTGTGTAAAGTTTTTAAGAAGGGATGATATAGTGTTCAGAACTTAATGTAAATCAAAATAAAAAATGAGGTGCTAGGTTAGGTTGAGTGTAAGAATAAGAAAGAAAAAAAAGTTTCTAAGCGGGAGAACGAAACTATGCATAAGGTATTAAGTATTATTTTTTATTTTCATTGTTTGTATGTTAGAGTAAGAATATATATATACACAGAAGCTTTTACTATTAACCTAAATAACCTTACTCCCCATCACAAAATTATTTAAAAATATTATTTGAATTAATTAAAAATTACTTAACTAATATTATTAGATAAAATCTGTTTTTTCTTTTTTTTTTTTTTATAACAGATTCTTTATATTCTTTATAATTTATATATGTTAATATTGAGCATCGGAGAGAGAGATAGAGAAAATCCACAATGTTACAGCCACTACATGTAACGAAACTTAGGTCCCTCTTCTCTTCTTTTCCCAACACAACCCTTCTTACTTTTCCTCTTCTAGAAAAATAAACCAAAACGACGTAGCATCCTCCATCAAGGACTGGTTCAACACGCGCGACCCACTCCTCCCCCGAATCTTTCAGATTCTTTCTTCGACGGACTCTTCCTCCTATAAAGACGCCGCCCTCGACGCCTCTCTCGCCGCCTTAACACTCCCCCGTCTCGACGAATCCTTCGTCCTCACAGTACTCCACCATGGCACCACCGCCGCCCACGTCTACCCCTGCCTCCGCTTCTTCGATTGGGCCGGCCGCCAGCCCGGCTTCCACCACACTCGCGGCACCTTCTCCGCCATCTTCCGAATCCTCGCACGCAACAGATCAATGTCAACCATCATCGAGTTCCTCCGATCCTTTCGCCGCCGTGGCCCCGCCTTCTACCCCCGTGCGCGGTTCAACGATACTCTCGTCATTGGATATGCTATTGCGGGTAAGCTTGAGATTGCACTCCAACTGTTTGGTAAAATGCGGTTTAATGGTTTGGACTTGGATACCTTTGGTTACCATGTGCTTTTGAATGCCCTTGTTGAGAAGAGTTATTTCGATGCTGTTGATGACATTGTTAGGCAGATTAGGATGAGGGGTTTTGAGAATCGGTATACCAATGCGCTTGTTATGAAGTGTTTGTGCAAGCAGGGGAGGTTAGATGAGGCTGAAGGGTTCTTGTTTGGTTTGGTGGATGGTGACAAGGAGCTTCATGGCTCTGAGGTGAGTGTTCTTGTCAGTGCTTTGTGTGGGAGTAATAGGTTTGATCATGCTGTTAGGTTGGTTAGAGAGTTTGGGGATTCGTGGCTGGTGCCGTTGGATCATGCTTATGGGGTTTGGATAAGGGGCCTTGTACAGGGTGGCCGGTTGGATCAGGCTTTGGAGTTTTTTAAACAGAAGAAGGAAGATAAAGGGTACATTCCTGGTTTAGCGAGGTACAACGTGTTGATTTACAGGCTTTTGAGGGAGGACAGGCTCGACGAGGTGTATGATTTGTTCATGGACATGTATCACACTGCTGTTCCACCGAACACAGTTACCATGAATGCTGTGCTGTGCTTCTTTTGCAAGAAGGAAATGGTGGATGACGCTCTTGATTTGTTCAAGTCGAAATCAGAGTTTATGCTGTCCCCAAATCATATGGCTTATAAGTACTTGATACTTACTTTGTGTTGGGACGGAAACGCCAAGGAAGCATTTAGTGTGTTGAAGAGCTCAATTGATCACCGTTTTATTCCAGATAGACGGACCTTTATTAGGCTTGCCGATGTCCTGTGTAGAGAGTGCATGATTGATGAGATGAAAGAGTTGCTCCATCTTGCCTTGGAATGGAAAATTATGCCTAATGCTTCCACGTATGATAACTTTATAACGGCACTGTGCTGGGCGGGAAGAGTGGAAGATAGTTATT
This sequence comes from Arachis hypogaea, assembly GCF_003086295.3. Lineage (NCBI taxonomy): Eukaryota > Viridiplantae > Streptophyta > Magnoliopsida > Fabales > Fabaceae > Arachis > Arachis hypogaea. Next base: position 5,487,935 of record NC_092048.1, read on the forward strand.
TGAATAGGGGAGATATTGCTGCTCGTCTTCTCGTTGAAATGAAGGAGAAGGGTCATAAAGTGACACCGGCTCTATGTATAGTTGTTCTTTGTTGTTTACTTCAGATGGACAATTCAAGATCTCGTTTTTTCAGTTTGTTTGAGACGCTGTCCCATAATGATCGTCAACATTATATTTATGATTGTTTCATTGATGCGGCTGGGCATGCCAAGCAGGCTGAGTTGGCTTGGAAAGTGTTTGAGTTGATGCAGAGGAATGGCATTCAGCCCACTTCATCTTCTCTAAGTCTTATGTTGAAAGCTTATTTGAAAAGTGGAAGGACTTATGATGCTCTTATCTTCTTTAATAATCTTTGGTCCCGTGGATTGGCGACTAAAAAGTTATATAATTGCTTTGTTATTTCTCTCTGCAAGAGCCAGAATCCTGAACCTGCGTATCTGTTCTTCCTCCAAATGTTAAAAGACGGTTTAAATCCAAGCATTGAATGCTATGAGAATCTTGTACAGGAGCTTTGTTCATCGAAAAGATATCATGAGGCAGTGAATCTTGTTGATATGTATGAGAAAATGGGACGTCGATTAACCTCTTTTCTTGGTAACATACTTCTTTATCGATCTATGTTTTCACTGGAAGTTTACAATGCCTGTGTTCGTTTAAGAGGAGTGAAAGAGGAGGGAAAAACTGATTGGTCAATACTTAGCTTTGTGGTTGGCGCATTTCGCCGTCATCATAGAGTTAGCCATGTTGAGGACTTGGAGAAATTAATCGCAAAGTGCTTTCCACTTGACATTTACACTTGCAATTTGTTGTTGAGAAAAGCATGTAAGAGTGATATGGGGCAGGCTTATGAGTTGCTTGAAAGGATGCGTCGAAGGGGCTTTGAGCCCAATCGGTGGACTTATACCATCATGGATGATGGTTTCAAAAGGCTTGGGAAGAGAGACAAGGCTGAGAGGTGGTTTCAAGAAAGTAAAAGGATATTATCCAACAGAGAAACCAGAATGCTCATTTAAGGAACAATTGATCAGTATGCGTTAGATATCCAAAATGGTCCACCCAATTTTGTAAGGATATTTTTTAGAATTGCATATTTATCAAAAGAAAAATGTTATCTTGGATGCATTGGATTTAGTTTTTTCTTTTCTCTGTATCATTTATAAATATTACATCCTGTGCAATGATTTTATGTTGACTATTCCCCTCCCCCACCAAAAAAAAACCCTTCTTTTTATGTGTGGAAGCTATAGGAAATAAAATAGTTTCCACATTGTATTATTTATCAGTTATCCCATTAGATTTACATAAGCTGTGATATTTGATTTAACTTCATTTTTATCTGACACTTTTTTTGCAAGTTTGGTGTATTGCATCTTAACCTCATTTGATGGTAAATAGTCATTGCCCAAGAAATAAAAAATGAAATATGATACAAAGTTGAAGCTTCAGATAGGGGATTGCTGTTCCCTCATTAATCTGCAACATGCTTGTGACCTGTCTTCATTGCATCCTTATTTGAGCATAAGCTATATTGGTTTATCTTCATTTGACAATAATTCTCTCTTCTACTGGCTCTTATTTTGGTTTGTAGAAGAATTAATCTGTCCTTTTTACCTTAGTTTCTTTAATGATTGTGTGCTTGACTCCCTTCCTTATTTAGAATTTGCACTTGAAGTCATATTTTAGTTCTTACTTCTGGTTGCCATTCATCAAAGCTTTCCTCATATTTCATCAAATGATTAGCCTCAAAATTTTCAAAAACAGGAATCAACTATGTTGATCTCTGGGTGGCCTCTTTTATTCTTTTCATGAACATATTTGCTAGCTCCAAACTAGTAAATTATTATGAGAGCTTAGTATCTATATTTGTCAGGGATTATACAAGTTTATACTCTTCTTAGAACTCATTTTGCTAGAAACTTGCTACTTAGAAATACAGATTGAAAGCCAATGTAAGAGTAGTTTGGGAGAGCTTTTCGTATAAGGTCTACTGCTTAGTGCAAAAAGAATCTAATTGAAAACTCAACAAACTGATATTGTTGAAAGAAGCTGAGACGAGAGGAAAAAGGAAGGAGGAAGAAGAAAACGCAGGGTGGAGGATGAATATAGAGTCCAACGGTTGATGGGGAGACGTTACTTGAGAAGTGTTTCAAAATTTCAAATTGGAGAAAATGAAACACACTGGATTTTGCAAAACGTTGAACCATTGCATCTTTTTCTCTGGTGTTTGCACTGCCAAAATTAATGGAGTCATGGTTCAAAGGATCCAAGCTTCATATATTTGTCAAGAGAACGCGTAGCGGTTTATTGAACTCGACAATGAAAAAACCGCGGCAAACACTACCATATATATAACATGTTGTTCCTTAAAATGTTGTCTATGTCGTTAGGGAAGAACTCAAAGGAATTCATGAACCTTCTATAGAGGTACTCAGCTTGTTCAATTTTGACCCTTGAAATTTTAATGTTGGATGAGATTTGGAGATAGTAGTGGTTCATATGATTGACTAAATATTGATAGCCTCCTACACTTGGTGTAAGTGAACTTTTCCATGAAAATCCTTTTTGAGGCAATGTTGTCTTTCTCTGTGGCCATGTATGCATAGTCAACATCATTAGAATTTAACTATTCTTCTAACCTCATCACTAGACTTGATCCACTTCCTTTTCGTCTATGGTTTGGTGAAACCTTTCTTCTATGTAGATATTAAGATATATCACTTATCCAATTCATAAAGGTAAACTATATAAATAGCTAGTTAACATATTTGATGTCATCTACCAAAAAATATATATATAGTCTCTCTTATCCAAACAGCGATAGCGATGTTTTATTGTGCTCACCACCGATATTATATATTAAGATATTCTTTTTTTTTTTTGTCCATGATATTTTAACTGTTAGATTAAGGACTCGTTAGTGGCCAGATGAGATTCAAACTTTCGATACTTGTTTAAGCGAACGAGTGAGTAAGAAGTTAAACAAGACACTGTTACTAAGAATCAAACTCAAAAAATAATATTTAAACAATCTAAGTAACTATAATGTATTTGGCTTTATGATTTTGTTTAAGGTATTATGCTATGTTTTAATTTTGTTGATTTTATATATAGATATTCATTGATTGAGGAAGAGATGAAAATGAACTTGATCCAAAGAATTATAACATCTCCTGACCCCAATGAGCTTCCCCATCTCTGATCTATCCATTCTCTTTACATTCTGCTTTTTAATTTGATGCTCAATCCCCATTCCCATTTAATTTCTTGCAATTTAAGTTATTGCTCTTTACATTCTGCAATTTAATTTCTGTTCATTTAATTTCTTGCAATTTAAGTTTCCCGCCAATTTACATTCTACAATCTCAATTTCAATTCTGATTCAGTTCAACTAGAACAATTCTCCAATTAACATTAATCAACCAACCAATTCCTGTGGGATTCGACCTCATTCTATAGTGAGTTTTTACTTGACGACAATCTGGTGCACTTGCCGGTGGAAATTTGTTGAGAGACAAATTTTCGTGACATCAAGTTTATGCTTCCAAATCCCCTGCATTATAGGAGAAATCACAGTGGAAAAAGCCTTATGTGATTTAGGAGCCAGCATAAATTTGATGTCCTTAGCAATGATGAAAAGAATGAAGATTGAGGAAGCCAAACCAACAAGAATGGCCTTCCAATTGGTAGACCGATCATTCAAATTCCCTCACGGAGTAGTAGAGGATTTGTTGGTAAAGGTGGGAGACTTCATCTTTCTGGCTGACTTTGTGGTGTTGGATATGGAGGAAGAAGCCAAAGCTTCAATAATTTTGGGAAGGCCATTTTTAGCTACTGTTGGAGCCATCATTGATGTCCAAAAGAGTGAACTTATCCTTAGGCTACATGATGAGAAAATGGTGTTTAATGTGTTCAAGGCCATGAGCTACCCACAAGAGTCAGTAGGAGAGTGTATGAGGTTGGATGCAGTGAAAATTATAGTGCAAGAAACCTTTGATGAAGAACTTGAAGCGGTGACAGAAGAGGATTCTACATTAAACATGGAGGCTGCCGAAATCCAATCAGCTGAAAGTGTTCAGCCCAAGCACATCAGAGGAAAAGAAAGAGACGAAAGGAGCACCCAAACTTGAACTGAAAGCATTGTCTCCCACTCTCAAGTATGCATACTTGGAAAGTGATGAAAGTTACCCAATAATCATCAATTCTGCTCTTAGTCAAGAATAGAAAGAGGAACTAATCAAGGTGCTGCAAAAATACCAAGATGCCATTGGATAGACCCTTGCTGATTTAAAAGGGATAAGCTCATCCATATGCATGCATAAGATCCTGTTGGAAGAAGATGCCAAGCCTTCCATTCAAGCCCAAAGAAGATTGAATCTAGTCATGAAAGAAGTGGTATAAAAGGAGGTCATGAAGCTCTGGCAGGCAGGGGTGATCTACCCAATTTCAGATAGCCCATGGGTGAGCCCTGTCCAAGTGGTTCCCAAGAAGGGAGGCATCACTGTAGTGCCCAATGAAAGAAATGAACTCATCCCTATAAGAACTATCACGGGATGGAGGATGTGCATGGACTATAGAAAACTTAATGAAGCTACAAGAAAAGATCACTTCCCACTCCCTTTCATGGACCAGATGCTAGAAAAGCTTGTAGGACATGCATATTATTGCTTCTTGAATGGCTATTCAGGATACAATCAAATAGTAGTTGATCCAAGAGACCAAAAGAAAACATCCTTTACTTGTCCATATGGAGTCTTTGCTTACAGACGCATGTCATTTGGATTGTGCAATGTACCAGCAATTTTCCAAAGATGCATGCTGTCTTTCTTTTTAGACATGATTGAAAAATTCATTGAAGTCTTTATGGACGACTTTTCAGTATTTGGGAATTTCTTTCCTAATTGCCTACACCACCTCGTCTTGGTGCTAAAGAGATGTCAAGAGATCAACCTGGTTTTGAACTGGGAGAAATGCCATTTTATGGTGACAGAGGGAATAGTCCTTGGTCATAAAGTCTCTAACAAAGGCATTGAGGTGGACAGAGTTAAGGTGAAATTAATTGAGAAATTACCTCCACCTAGTAATGTCAAGGCAATTAGGAGTTTCTTAGGACATGCTGGATTTTACAGAAGGTTTATCAGAGACTTTTCAAAAATAGACAAGCCTTTAAGTAACTTACTTGTCTCTGATACACCTTTTGTCTTTGATCAAGATTGCATATTGGCTTTAATCGGTTCCTGTTCTAAGATAACTGCATGATCAGAAAATTAGTGAAAACTCAAGAAAAATCAACTAAGTAAGAAAACTACTACTACGAAAAATAACTAAGAATGAAAAGGAACGATCATACCACGGTGGGTTGTCTCTCACCAAGCACTTTTAGTTAAAGTCCTTAAGTTGGACATGTTGTGAGCTTCTTGTCATGGTGGCTTGTGCTTGTACTGATCCAGGAATCTCCACCAATGTTTGTAATTCCAATGGCTACCGGGATCCCAAACTAGGCGCATAACGCCTTTGAGCAAGTTGAAGCAAGTGACAAGGCCCCAAGAGTGTTGATTGTGGGAATGAATTCCAGGATCCCAAACCTTGCTTTTACACCCGTCTCCTTGTGGATCACCATTGTTCCCACCGGGTGGCAAGCGTTCTAAATTCTCACAGAGACATCCAAACAATCTTCTAGACCCATTCAATTGAGCTCTACACCAATCCTTGCACTTCAATTTGAAGCATGCAACCATATTGAACCTTGCTTGACAACTCTTACCACTAACCATCTTTCTCTTACTCTTAATGCCACAAAGAGCTCTAAGTTGACCATCCGTTTCCAGTAGCCCATATTCAAGTGGGAACGTAAAGGTTAAGGATAGGAATTTTACCCACTTGAATGTTGTATTGGATGTTGATGGCTTTGGGAGAGGTCTTGCAAGCTCCACTCCCTTGTGTTCTTCTTTGAATTCTTCCACTTCTTTGCAAGCTTCCTCAATTTCAACCTCTTCCTCTTGGTAGTTGTCTTCTAATTCAATCTCTTCTTTATTGCTTACCAAGGACATGGGAGGTTGTGCATCTTCCTCCTTTGTGGGTGCATCTTCCTCTTCTTCCATGTGTGAGGATGAAAAGTTCTCTAATTCACTGGAGTATAAACTCCTTTGATTGATTTCCTCACTTTCTTCCATAGGATCTTGCATTATATCTCTTGGAAAGGAATTTGCTTGCTCCTCTTCCTGTGACTTGATAATTGATTGCACATGTTTCTCTACATTTTTGACACTCGTCTTTATATCATGTAGGAATTCTTTCATGAGAAGCTTAAAGCCTGATAGTATTTGAAATGAATAAGGAGATGGTGGCTCTTGATATGAATAAGAAGGAGATGACGGTTCTTGAACAGTGTAAAAAGAGGATGGTTCTTGGTATGAAAAGAGAGGTGGTGGTTCTTGGTATGAATATGGAGGTGATGGTTCTTGATATGAATATGGGGGTGGTGGCTCTTGATAGTTGAAACATGGAGCATTAAAGTTTCTTTGGTTTTGACTTTGCCAACCAAAATTTGGGTAGTTCCTCCATCCACAATCATATGAATTACTACTTGGGTGTGAGTAGTAACCCATATGATCTCTCTCCATTATTTTTTTCTTAGCACAAAATATCAAACAGAATTAAACGCACCATGTGGTAAACAGGAAAGTAAAGGAGAAATAAGAAAATTCTAAAAATTAAAATAAGAAAAATTAAAATAAAATTAACTAGGAAACATCAAACTTAATTTCAGAAATTAAGAAAAATATTAGTGCTATTTATTTATTTAATTTTTTTTATAAAAAAATTAAAGAAAAAAATAAAACAAAACTAACATAATATATAAAAAAAAATAAATAAATAAAAAGTAATGGAAGGAAACGAAAAGAAAAAAATGAAAATAAAATGAAAATAAAATAAAAATAGAATAAAATAAAAAATAAAAACGGAGTAAAAAAAATAAACGAAACAGGAGGGGGACGGGAAAAAAAAAGAAAACAAGGGAAGAAAAAAGTTAGAAAACAAGGGAAGAAAAAAATTTTTTTTATAATAAAACAATATTTAAATAAAATTAAAATTAAAACGCCTAATCTAAACAATCAAACAACTAATAGTTGTTAATCACAGTCAATTCCCGACAATGGCGCCAAAAACTTGATGCGGTATTTATAACCCACAAATTTACCGACAAGTGCACCGGGTCATACCAAGTAATACCTTACGTGAGTAAGGGTCGATCGCACGAGGATTGATGGATTAAGCAACAATAGTGTTTGATAGGATTAGTTAGACAAACAGAAAATAGTGTTTGGAAGTTCAAAAGCATTAAAAAATAAAGAAGAGTTTGAAGACAGGCAGGTGAATAGGTGAGGAATAAAATATGAAGAAACAGTTAAGGTTTTAGAGTTATCTATTTTTCGGATTGACTTTTCTTATTATTTTATTTTAATCATGTAAGATCTAATTTATGGCAACTATATGTGACTAGACCCTAATTCCTTAGACCTTTCTAGTCTCCTCTAAAATTCATTAACAGCTAATTCCTTGGTCAATTAATTCCAATTAGGGGGTGAAGTTCAGTTCTAGTTATATGCCACAGAAATCCTAATTACCCAAACATAAAAGGATTATATGTCACGTATCCTATTAAATCCAGATAAATTAGAAATTTAGGAGAATATGTTTTCAAGCTGTTGTTCAAGTAAAGAGCTTTTCCAAGTTATACAAGAACGCATTTAGAAAGAGGGTCATACTTCCGTTCCACCCAAATTCATAAAATAAAGAACGAAAACAATTCTTAAATATAAATCAAAACATAAATTAAAATAGAAAAAATAATAAAATCAGTCCATACAAATAGACAGAGCTCCTAACCTTAACAGTGGAGGTTTAGTTGCTCATGGTTCAGAGAAAATACGGATTGTAAATTAGGATGGAATGGAATCCTCCCCAGGACCTCTCTAAAGGAAGGAAAGTTTCTCCCTTTTATAACTAATCCTAATAAATTTAAAATCTAATTTTTAAAATTAAAATAATATCTTTTCCTAGAATTCAAATTTGAATTTAAATTCGAATTAATTTAAATAATCAAGTCTTCAATGGATGGATGGGACCACTTGTTTCGTCCATTCTGCAGCTTCTAATCTGTGTTTTCTGGGCTGAAAACTGGGTCAAAACAGCCCAGAAATCGCTCCCAGCTTTTTTCTGCGTTTTCTGCACGTGGCGCAAGTCACGCGTACGCGTCGATGGTCCTTTTTTGCGAGTCATGCAGACGCGTCGGTCACGCGCTCGCGTCGCTAAGCAAATCTTCAATTCACGCGTACACGTCAGTCACACGCACACGTCGTCATGGAAAGCTCCAAAATCACGCGTACGTGTCAGTCCCGCGTATAAGCGTCGCTCCTCGCTGCCATCTCCTTTGATTCTTGTTCTGCAAAAACTCCATCAAATTCCGCCAAATGCTACCTAAAATAAACAGTATTGCACAAAACTCAAAATAGCATCCATAGTGGCTAAAATATAATTAATTCTTAATTAAACTCAACAAATTACATACAAATTTACTAGGAAAAGATAGGAAAGATGCTCACGCATCAAGTTCCCAACTTGGCTTTGGAGTTAATTAATTGAAAACCCTTGAATTGGAATACTCAAGTATCAAATTGTAATTGAAAATTGCTGGCTAACTCAATTTTCACTACTTCTAATCCTTCCCTGTGAAGTGATTGGGACTTGTGAATCAGAGTTAGTGTTACCTACTTGACTTTCCTTTATTAGTTAGAGGATAACTAAGTGGAAGTAACAACCTTTTACTATTATACTTATGAAAGTCAACAAGGATAGAAACTCCAATTAATTTTCTCCTAGCCAAGGCCTTTTATTTCAAATATATAATACCTCTTGTCATTATTTCTTGCTTAAATTGATAGCTATCTATTTTTCCAATTTCTAATTCTAAAATTTTTCAGAAAATTTCTGACCAATAAATTACACCTTGTGTCAACTCTTTGGGAAATGACCTGGGAATTCTACTCCCAGTTATTTAATTTTAATTGTGACACAATTAAATTGATAGTGGGAATTTCGTCGGTTAAGACTGTACTGACAACGCTGTTTTTATTAGAAATTCTTAACCGGCATTTTTTCACCCATCACAGGCAGAACCAGTACCATGAAAAAATCAGTTCAAATCAGCAAGTCAAATATGTAAAGTTCATTAAAAATAGGAACATCCAATTATTCAGCAAAAATTAAAGAACACCTCAATTGAACCACTAATCCTAGTTTATGAATCCTAGAACAGTTTAGAAAATCATCTATTAGATAAAAGTGATAAAACCTTAAGCATCTACTAGCCTGTTGGAGAACAATGGAGTGGAGGAGTAGCAGCTCGCGACGGAAGATGGGGAAAAGCGTCGGCGCGTCGTGAGGGCAGTGGCGGACTTCACGCCTCCCGGCAGAATGATGGTGGTGGCGGTGCGACGTCGCGGGTTTGAGCAGTGGCGGCGCTAGGCAACATTCGTTCTTCAAGTGGACGGAAATAGAGAGGTTAGCAATGCGTCTCCGTAGCAGGGAGGTTTAGCAACGGGAGAGGGGAATGGAAACGTACAGCGGTGGTGAAGAATGAGTAGGTGGAAAGTGTGAGGGCTAAACCTCAATTAGGGTAAACTGGGATGATTGGAATTTTTTTTTGTTTGATAGGTTTTGGATCCAGCCCAATAAGAGTTGGCAGAAATTGGCATCATTCCTACTGGTAACGTAGCAGAATTGAGAGCATGCGAGTAAGTAACTGATAACAACAACAACAAAGCCTTGTCCCACTAGGTGGTATCAGTTACATGGATTAAACAACGTCATTAAGTTCTATTATGTATTATGTCTACAGAGAAACTGTTTACATATAGATCTTGTTTGATCACTTCATGAATGGTCTTTCTAGATCTTCCTCTACCTCTTACCTCTTCTCCATCTTCTACCTCATCCATTCTCCTGACTGGGTGTTCTGTCTGTCTTCTTATCACATGTCCAAACCATCTCAGACGCGATTCTACCATCTTTTCTACAATAGCTGCTATTCCAACTCTCTCTCTCATATATCTTTGTTCCTTATTCTATACAATCACGTATGACCACTCATCCATCTCAACATCTCCATCTCTGCTACACTTAACTTATGTTCGTGCTCTCCTTTGGCCGCCCAATACACTGTACTATAAAGGATAGCTGGTCTGATAGCATTACAATAGAATTTACCTTTAAGTTTTAAAGGTACTTTTTTGTTACATATGAAACTAGACGTACTCCGCCATTTTGACCAACTTGCTTGGATCCTATGATTTACATCATGTTCAATCTCTCCCTAATCCTGTATGATGCACCCAATATACTTAAAACTTTTAACTTTTTGTAGGATGTTTTCTCGAATCTTCACCTCTATATTAGAGTTTTTTCTTTGGCGGCCGAATTTACATTTCATATATTCCGTCTTGCTACGGCCTATGCGCAGACCATACACTTCTAGAGCTTCTCTCCATAAATTTAACTTCTTATTTAGGTCTTCTCTTGACTCTCCCATAAAAACGATATCATCGGCAAAAAGCATGTACCATGACATAGGCTCTGGGATATGCTCTGTGAATACTTCTTAGACTAATGTGAAAAGATATAGACTTAAGGATGATTCCTGGTGTAATCATATGTTTTTTACTTTATTATTAATTAGGGTTACTAAAATTTTTTAGTAAACTTAAGTAAGTAACAATGATGTTTATGCTTCTATTTACTAAATATTTAAGTAAATATTTTTTTTTAGTTTGTTATTACTTAAACTAAGTTATGAAGTTGATGATGTACTTATTGTTAATTATTTAAGTAAATATTTTTACTTAATCTAACTGAGATAGAAAATGAATGTTGTTTTTAATTATTTAACTAAATAATTTTATTTAGATCAAATTATACAAACGTTTATTAATTTAGTTGTTAATTATTTAACTAAATATTTTTATTTAAATTAAATTATATAGACGTTTATTCATTTAGATATTAATTATTTAAGTAAATGTGTTTATTTAAATAAAATTATAATGTAAATGTTTGTAGTTATTTATTAAAATAGTTTACTTATTCAAATTAATTTGTTATGTAAACATTTATTGGTAGAATTTTTTACTTTGAAATTTTTATAGCTTTATAGGTTTACACATTTTTTATTCGAGTTTTTTGTTGTTTACCAAAGGCCTTGCCTACTTCTTTCGAGGAGAGTGAGTCACACACGCCCACCACCAGACGCCATTGTTCTCCTATCTGAGGGAGGCTGGCTTTGGCGACGCGGTGCCACTCAAGAATTTTGTCTTTGACAACTCTTTAATCACGGCATTTGCGAAGCGCTAATATCCAAAGACCCACACCTTCCACTTGTCGTGGGGTGAGTGCACCATCACTCTGCAAGACGTCGCATACCACCTTGGGCTGCGCACTAATAGAGAGCCAATGGTGGGTGCTTTCGTGACTTCCATACATGGTACGTAACCGAGGTTTGAAAGTTAGTTGAGCGCCTACTCGGTGCCAAGCCTCCTGTAGTCCAGCAGCAGGGAGTGCAGAGGAAAGAGTCTTTCTTCTTTCTCCCTTAAGCTGACATGGCTTCGGGAGCGTGTCCGACAGATGCCCAATACTGATGATCCAGCCACCCTCCGAAAATACACGGGGTGCTACATACTGTTAATGATCGAGGATTACCTGATGACTGATAAGTCCAATAATTAGGTCCATCTCCAGTGGCTCCCACTACTAGATGACTTTCAAAGGTGCGTTCTCTGTCTTGGGGATCTGCAGTGCCAGTATGGACTTACCATTTCCTATATTTTGTAGCACACTGCTTTACCACAGACATCGTAGGATGCACTCTTCCGCTGGTATCTTGGATATATCAAAGATTCTTTAAGTGGTGTCCACCTGAGCGACAAGTTTACATGTACCCTATAACTGCGAGGTAACTGTCTAGTTTGGTTTTACTATTCTTTGTTTTTGCAATTAGAAAATGGATTTTTATTTTGCATCGCGTCCAAATCCAATGTATGATAGTGTCTGGGTACAGATGACAAGGTCGAAAATGGGTGCGGGGCAGGCAGAAGATACCGACGTAATGGCTCGACTGCGGTCTCCGGTACAAATTTCTCCTCGTCATCATCTTCAAAAGAACCGCTGTTGTTGCTATCCGCAACATACTCCTTGTTTGAGTCCTAACCGTCAACGTCCATGTCTTCCACTGGTCTAGCAACGTGTAGCGGTGGTGGTGCGAGAGATGGGTCATCCTACACAAAGTCCGACTGCCCAGATCCACCACCATCGACATCACGGACCTCCGCAGAAAGCTCTATCACTTGTTCTGCCATGATTCTCCCGTGGATGTCAAACATCAGGTGCACATGCTCGTCGCCATGGAGTCAAAATAGATGAAACCGAAAAACTCTATTTCCCATCAGTGCTAGCAACCTATACCCCACCCTTCCAATCCCTTTTCTCCCGCTATCACCGACGCTACTCAATATCAGACTCTTCAACTCGAACAAAGAACTTACTTGCCATGTATGCAACAGAATGGGATTCTCATACTCAAATATCACCACATTATTACTATTTTTTATATGGCAATTGGGATACACACTTATAACTAAATATCCATTACTACTAGATATTTTGTCTTATTTTCGAAAGAAAAAAATAGACAAGAAGTAGTGAAATATTTGTGGAGAATACAAAGGGTTGCACATCCTTTTTATACCTGCTGAAAATTTGTCGATACATATCTCATTTATACCGTAAACGTCATAATTATCCACGTATCTCATTTACAGTGCAAACAAAATAATATTACACATATCTCGTTTGTACTGTAAACGAAATATACACGTCTACTGTTTCGTGCCTTATCTCGTTTACAGTGTAAACAAGATAGTATAGTATTAATTAATTAATAATTACATTAATAATTATCGACGGATTAATCTTACGGTAAATTTAAATTTTAAATTTTTTAAAAAATTATTTAAAAATTTAATATATAATTTTAAATATTTAAATTCAATAATTTCTAAATTAATAAGTAAAAAAATATTTAACTCAAAAAATAATTAACTCAAGATAATAATAACCTTAAAAAATTCACAACAATAAATAATAAGACAATAATTAACTCAAAAAATAAACAAGTTAAGATTAACTCAGATAATTAACAACAATTAGCCAATGAGTTATAGCTCAAATGACATAGTCTCTCCATACTCATTTAAAAGGTTGCGGGTTCAAGTCTCCCTATCTTTGATAAAAAAAAAAAAATTAACAGTAATTAACTCAAACAATACCAGAACAGAAATTAAAACTATTTTTCCTGTGTCACCAACATCCTCACTTAAACTAATATCAAATTGCATAATTATTACCGAATTTGAAATAAAATCATAAAAATAGAATTAAACATCAGAATAATAAAACAGAATTTAAAATCAAAATCATAAATAAAATTTTGAGCTTAGGCATGATTGTAAGACACGTCAGTTCAGTTGATCTGATCTAACACCTCAGCTCAACTGATCTTATCTGATATAATTGTCCAAATGGATTTTCTTATTGTATTTTTATCTTATAAATATTTAATCTTTTTAAAATTTATTATTAATACAGCATTAATTGTTGTAGAATAACATTAAATATGTGTAAATTAAAGTTAAATTTAAAAGGTGTTTTGTTTAAAATAATTTGTAGTACAAAGATTTGGATGTTGGAGTTATACAAAGGTGGTTTGATTTTTGCATTTGTTTTAGTTGATGGACTTAGTTTTTTTATGTAATGCTCGTCCTCCTTTTTTTTATTGGTTATTTTAAAGTTGTTACTTTCTTCTTTCTATCGTAGATTCTTATGAAGGTATGTTCTTTATGAATTGTTGAGTTGTATGCACTTTCTATTGTGTTATTTGTTTCATCTTTGCATGTATGTTTTTTCTTCCAAATATGTGTCTTAAATTTGTATGGTTTTTTTTCTCGTTAATCTTTTGATGTGCATGCAATTTTTCAATAACATCTACAATAAAAAGAAAAAAAATGTGTAGAAATTTTTTTTGAATAAGTTATTTTTAATAAGAATAATTGAAATAGTATAAAGTGAAATTATCTGTTAATATTTTTCTTTGACCTACTCTGTCAAATAATGTCTCAAGTGATGCAAATTCAAAATAGTGTTAGAAAATATGCAAAATTGAATCTTTAATTTCTTTCACAACAGTTGTGAGTAAAAAGTTTGCTCTCATTGTACCTTTAATTAGTCTATACAAATCATTTGTATTTTCTATTTTAAAATTTTTTATAGTATAGACTTTTCCTTCTTGTAACAAATGTTTGAATATGTTCATCATATTTCTCTTCACAATTACATGAAGTGATGTTCCTTACAGTGTTAGTAAATCATAGTTAATAATTAGTTAAAAAAATTGATTACATTTATTTTTTTAAGTTATTAGAAAAGAAACAATGAAAGCATATTGAAAGAAGTATAATTTTAATGATATTAAAATATAATTATATATAAAGTATTATAAAAAAAAGTATAAAAAGCAAAAATAATTTAAATATTTTTTCGTAAATTCAATTTAAAAATATAATAAATATGTTTGTTTTGTACCTTTTCATCTAATATAATCATTTGTAAGCAAAGATACTCTTCTTCATTTGTGGGTGTTAATGTTTTTCGAACCATGCAAACTTTGTCTGTTTGTTTGGTGATATTGTCCAAAAGAATGATGTTCCATTGAGTAAGTTTGAGATGTTGTGTAGTGCGAAAATAATTTTTTTGTGCTAAGTTTGATGTTATTTGAAGAAATGGTGATAAGAGACTTATATAAGTAGTTCAAATAGTATGGAATTTTAATATTTATAACGTAAAATTTATTATGATTAATAGATTATTATGACCATGTGTTCATAACACGCAGCGAAAGAAAAGAAGGTAATCATAAAGATCTATTTTGTGCTTAAATTTTATTCTAGAAATAATACATAGATCAAATCTAAATACCTTTAGACACTTTAGTAAAAATCACTTTCTCCTTCGATGATACGAAGGCGCTATGTGTATCCACACCGAGACCAACCTTTGCTGTCAACTCCTTGACCAATGGACATCTAATCTAAATTGAGAAACCTTTATGCAACTCTTTGCACACCATAAAATTCTTCTCCAAGAATTAGGCTCACATACATTTATGTGCGTAGAGGTAAAGGAATAAAACTCTTGTTATTCTCGTCTCTATCACATTCCTCTACTCTTGGCATACATATATATAGTATGAGATTTGTTATTGATTTTAAATTTGAATCTCAATTCAAATTTATGAATCATATCATAACTCAATTTGAAACAGAATCAGTTAGGATCTCATCCAAATTAAAAAATAGAATAACTTATTATTCTCAAATCTCATTTAATATTCTCAATTATCATACTATTATTATATTCTTGGTGCTAGCAAAGAATATAATAATATTCCATTTTGAATTAATATAATTATTTATTTGATCAAATCAAAATAATAATTAAATAATTTTACAGCAAAGATTAGAACACTCATTAATGTGTGACCTCATAGGTTCAATACTAAGCGGGTAGTAAATTAGTCATACTAAATTTACTAATCAAGGTTGGCGTCTAGCAACACTCCTCAACGACCCGATAGTATGAAGTAATATATTTTTACTAAGAACCTCAGAAGAACAAAGTATAATTCCTTCCATCTTTCCAGCTCCTGGTTAACCTTTAGAGTATGGTTTAATTGTCAAACTCTAACTTGTTACCATTATTATAATGAACTGTGAATGGCCTAAGAAACTCATTTCTTCATTCATTCAATCCCTTTGGCCAATGTTTTATTCATTTCAGTCATTATAATCATAAAGTTCAAACTCTTTACCGAGAATTGACGGATTCCTTATTGACTAATCATTAATTCTACAAGTATTTAAATCATACCCAATATCTATTCAACTAGCACCCTAGGGTATTAGGTGTCCGGAATCAAAGTATAATAAATACATTGTTAATTACTATGATAGTCGCAGGTCAAAGGAAACTCTATCACCATGTTCATCTTGAGAATATCCTATTGACAAATATGCGGTAATTATAACCATTAGGAATTCTCAAAGTGAGTCAGTTCAATGGTCATATCTCTATATGTACCATATATATAATTTAATAAATGAGATCTATTAATCTTCATCTAATGAAGACCATTATATATATATTGATCTTTCCGGATTATTAATGTCCTTTTTAATAATCCTATGACCAAGAATAATTTAGATTAAATTATAAGAGATTTATCTCTCAATATTATGATCACTATCACAATGATAAATCTCTAAATTTAATCAAGGACGTTATTATATTAACATTTTAATATAACAATAATAACAAATTATTTGACACGTGATTGATTAGATTGTGGTCATACTACTTATTTCCAACAGTTGTGTAGTGCGAAAATAATTTTTTGTGCTAAATTTGATGTTATTTGAAGAAATGGTGATAAGAGACTTATATAAGTAGTTCAAATAGTATGGAATTTGAATATTTGTAACGTAAAATTTATTATGATTAATAGATTATTATGACATTTGTAATATGAATGTTTATTACATTTAATGAGTTATTTATAGAAATTAATAAATTAATTATTGGGATTATAAATTTATTATATTGTCTATGACGGTAAAATATAATAAATATAGAGATATGGATTCTTGTAGGTTACAAATTTGATTAGACACTATTAATTTCTAATTATTGTCATTGGTAATTTTGCAGCCTAATTTGCATATATTTCTATTACTTGTATATATTTTTGTATATTTTATTTTTTTGCTGATTTAGAAATAATAGTTGATTTGGCAAGAATTGAGTGGTTAATTCTAAAATTTTGCCAAGTAAGTAACATTGTTGACATGGCATTAGTAGAAGGAAAAAGATTTTTTATAAATAATGTAGGTAAACTTATGGATTTTTTATTTATATAAATAAATTAAATATATTAATTACCGATTTCCGTAATTTGTAGCATTTTTATGAAAATGCGTAACATGTCACATTTCGTTTACAGTGTTTCGCAATTTCGTCCCTATTCTTTTCAATAGTTGCAAGGAGCCACTGGAAAAATCGATTACCTGCCATAAGTTGTGCATGAGCCTCCCTTCATTTTATGACGAACAATTGTTGCAACCGTTCATAAGTACAACGAACGATGGCAGCAATTGGTAAGCACCGCGTTCCCTTAAGAACCGCATTCATGCATTCAGATAGGTTTGTCGTCATATGACCAAACCGGCGACTACTGTCGCAATGTTGCAGCCAAATCTTTTTATTGAACTTTCCGGCCCAGTCGGCCATCTCCCGAAACAATGTCCTAAGTGCATCCATGTACCAATCATATCCTGTCTAGCTTGGGCTATAGGCAACATTAATGAGATACCTCTTTTCCTCAGCAGACTTGAAACGCGACATAAAATTTGCTGTCATGTGTCGTACACAGTTAAGGGTGGAAAAAGGCCAGGCGGCTTGCCAGGGGCTTGCAGCCTGGCCTGTATTTGGTCTGGCTTGGCCTGACCTATCATAAAATAGGCACAAACTCAGACTCTTATAAAAGCCTTATTATATTAATATGCCAGGCCTAGGTTCACTAATTAGTCTTATTGGCCTGTCAGACATGTCTGGACCTGTTAATACATAATTACATACATAAATAATTTTTTTATTATTAACAAAATTATGAGATATTTTAAATTTATTATATTTAATTATAAATAGTTTTGTATATTTTAAATACTTTAAAGTTTAAAAATTCTTATAAATATTAAATATGACATATGACATATTACATATATTTTTTTAATAATATTTTTATTTTTATAAAAAAAATTTATCAGACCTTTTAACAGGCTTCAGGCCAGGCTAGGCTAAATAACAGGTCAGGCTTAGTACTTTAAAAAAAGTCGATAGCAAGCTGCAGGCCAGGCTCAGGCCAATTAACTATATAACAGGCCAGGGGTGTTAAGAGCAAAGCCTGACCTGACCTGGCCTATTTCCACCCCTATACACAGTAAGCATGGAAGGCTATGGGAGGGAGCCAACCACTGTCATCCTTTCGCAGTGCAGCCTTTATCGCTTGAGATCTGTCCAATATTATCAACAGACCATCCTGTCGGCAAACATGTCTCTTCAGATTGGTCAAGAAGAAAGACCATGACTCTGCCGTCTCGGATTCCACAATGAAAATGCAACCGGCAGTATGTTTCCATTCCCGTCCTGTGCTACTCCCAGAAGCAAAACTCCACCATATTTTCCGTACAGGTGCGTACTATCGACGGATATGAATGGTTTGCAGTGCTTTAAGGCTTCCACACATGCCAGGAAGGCCCAGAAAACCTTGTCAAACATACTACATTCACGCACCAGGCGAGGCCCATCATAGTACGGAACGACACTGAGATCACACACTGTTCCGGGACAACAACTCTGTAAGCTTGCAATAACCTGTGCACCTTATTATATGACTTCTTCCAATCACCGTAGATCTGCGCAATCGCCCTATGCTTCACCATCCACACCTTTCTATACGACGGTTTGAAGTGATAACTTTGTCTGACTGTTCCCTGTAGGGTGGCTATCCTCACCAACGGGTTGGATTGTATCAGCGGGGAGATGACACGACAGATGAGAGTACTGTCCAACTGTCGGTGATCCTGAGACATCGTGGGAGCAAGGCACGTGTGCGCGCCTCCCTCCTTACGAACCTCCCTAAAGGAATAAACCAAAATTGTATCACGAATTCATCTAGCATAAAAGTAACGGCTGAGAATACATATCACATGTACACTTACCAATATCCAAGATTTTGGCGGAGAGCTACACGGAGACTCCATGGACAGCTTGCTTGGTGTTGTCGACAACGCACATGGTACTTTAATCGATCAGACTCCAATATTCGGTACTCTGCACTCCGACGGATGCTGTAATTCTTTACCCCCTCCAGCACTGCTTCTCTGCTCTTGAATCTGTGGCCCACCCTAAACTCCAGACCCCATCTAACTTGTAATCGTCCTCACCTGTGTTGGAAAATGGGTTTCTCTCTTGCATCGCATCCATGTCCAACGTATGATAATGACTTGGAACCGACGACAAAGCCGGAATTGGTTGCAGGGCAGGCAAAAGATAACGGCGTGATGCCTGCACTGGAGTCTCGGGAACAAGCTCCTCCTCATCATCATCTACAGAGGAATCGCTATCGTTGCTATCCGCAACATAATCCTCGTCAGATTCCTCGTCGTCAACCTCCATCTCATAAATCGGGCGGGCAACATGGATAGGCGGCGGTGCGAGGGGCCGATCATCCTGCACAAAGTTTGACTACCTAGATCCACTGCCACCAACGTCACCAACCTCTACTGAGAGCTCCATCACTTGTTCACACATGATTCTGCCATGAACGTCAAACATCAGCCGCACATGATCGTTGCCGCGTAGCCAAAACAGACGAAATCGAAATACTCAACTCCCCATTGGGGCTAGCATCCTATACCCTATCCTCCCAATCTCTTTACTCCCACTTTGATCGAGGTACCTCAATATCAGACTCTTCAGCTCCGACAACGAGGCAATTCGCTGTGTGCGCAGCAGCACTGGATTCTCACGCTCAAACATGACCCTGTTATCCCGTTCCTCATTAGGCAATTGGGACACACACACAACCAAATATACACTACTAGTAGACATTATGAATGGTTTGGAAAAAATTTAGGCGAAGGATGTGAACTTGTTGTGAAGAATACAATGGGTTGCACACCCTTTTATAGTTGTTGCAACTTTGTCCTATTTTATTTCGTTTACACAATAAACGAATTATTGTTCCACGTATTTCGTTTACACTGTAAACGAATTAAACTTACGCGTATTTCGTTTACAAGTAAACGAAATATGCGTAAGTTTAATTCGTTTAAAAATGTGACATGTTACGCATTTCGTAAAAACGCTACAAAATACAAAAATCGGTAATTAATATATTTAATTTATTTATATAAATAAAAAAATCGTAAACTTATCCATTTATCTTTATTATATAAGAATAGATGTCTATAAAATTTAATGCTTAATGAATTTAGTAATTTTTTTTCTTAAAAAAACAGAAACCTAAAACTGTTGGACTAAGCCCGCCAACCTATTATTAGGTAGAGCGGGATAGAGGTTCAAGACCGCTGCCCCTAGTTTTGGCATCATTTCTAATCAAATGGACGATTAATTCTTGCAATGGCTAAAAGTCTATAGTGCTATTTCTATGCTTTTGGCAACTAAATCATATTACTTAGCCTCTTGCATTACTAGATAAACCATTTCCATTGATATTTCACGATGAGTGTCCTTTTGCGTTTTTAGATATTTGTGTTAGTGTAGCCACTTTGTTCTCTTGATATGATTTGGATGGATGAAATTGATCATCACAATATTGTTAGGAAATTATTTGATTTCCTAACTTATTTGTGGGCAATATATATATTAATTATAATCACAAATTATGCTATTTCCAATTAAATGACTTATATAATGATGATCTCATTTATTGTTTTAAATGCTAATTAGATAAGTCATTATTACTTTTGATTTGGAATTAAATGAGAATAAAACCGGATATTATCTTTTGTTCCTTAGATAATTATCTTTTTGGATTTTAGATATATTATCTTTTGGGCTTAAGATACTATTTGATTTGGGCTTAAGGGTTTAATGGGTGCCATGCTCAAATATAAATAGACCTACAGGGTTTCGGTCCCCAATATACCAAAAGCCGCCTTTGTTGCTCTTTCCCCATCAAAAGAGTTGCAGTTCAGCCTCCTAGGAATACAGAAGGCTTTGGTTGAGGAAGATCGAAAGAACCACAAGATCCAAACTCTTCCAATCATAATTCATGTTTATGAATTCGGGTACGCTTCCGCATTATGATATATATATTTTTGGTGATTCAATATGGATGATCTGGGTCATTGGAATTAATTTATTCCAACAAGTGGTATCAGAACCATCCATAATTGAGCCATTAAAAATATTAAGGTTTTTTTTTTTTCACGGGATCAAAACATGTTTGCTTGCTGCTTTCTGTTTGGATCGAATTCGATTTTCTGGATCCGGTGAATTCAGTATTTGTTTTAGTGTGTATACATTAACTTTATAAATTGAAGTGCCCTCTTTATATGTTGATTTATTTGTTAATGTCATATGATCGAACAACATATGTGTGTGGATAATGATTATTCATGGATTCGCTCCTTTTTTGAAGAAAACGGTTGAATATAAGTTGCCGATAGTATATATGAAATTAATCGGCGTTCTTAATTTCTTTGAATATATATATATATGAGAAGAATCATTGGATCGTATTATTATTATTATAATTATCATTCAATTATATGAAATCCCTGATTCTTGTTGTCCTTCTGAAATTGACGCAATACTGTGAATTTATATATATCACGAGGTTCTCAAGAAAATTTTATAAATTTTGATCCTGTTACGTCAAGCATGACAATTGATATATTAATCGAATATATGTATTTTGTATTCATTAAATTATAATTGTCTCCAATTTAATTATGTGTATACCTTTAATTTGGTATAAAATTAGTAGATTATCCTCTTGGGATATAAGGATTATTGTACCCTTCAATTTTATAAAGATTTGGTTTTGGAATAAATTGATTGAACATTATGCTGCCAAAGTAGCCTCTTTTGTGAAAATTAATTTATTCAAAACATTAAGAATATGGTGATATGTAATTCATGCGAATATTGGTCGGCCCAAAGGAAGGTCTATATTTGGCCGAATTACATACACATATTGATAGTAAATACATGTTTGGGTATAACTAATTAAGAATAAAGTAATACTTATTATTTATGCGAACAATAATCGGCCCAAAGGAAGTTTATTGTTTAGCCAAATAATAAGCATTGCACACTTCTATTTATTTTCTATTAATTATGCGGTCAATAATCGGCCCAAAGGAAGGTTATTGTTTGGCCAATTAATAGAAAATATATGCGTAATAAATAGGTTGCGAAGTTTAAGTTTCCATGTGCGCATTAAGTCGGTCCAAAGAAAGGCTTAATGTGTGACAGGAATTTTGACAATATTTGATTACTGCAATGAGAGTATCACTTACAGTTAATTTTTCTATCCAAAGATTGAAAATTAATGTTGTACTAGATATCTCAATATAGATTTTTTACCCATTAATTAACTAATATTTACTGCATATTCTTTTTGTTCTAATCCAGAAACTATGGCTTTAGCTACCAATGTTTCTACACAAATTAGTAGTATTCCTATGCTGAATGGTTCAAACTTTAAAGTTTGGAAGGATACCGTGGAGATTGTCCTCGGTTGTATGGATCTAGATATAGCTCTTCGAGAGGAGAAACCCACTTCCACTCTGGAAAATCTCAATGAGGTTAAAATAGAGAAGTGGGAGAGATCCAATCGAATGAGCATTATGATCATGAAACGCTCAATTCCTGAGGCGTTTCGGGGCTCAATTACTGAGGATAAAGATGCCAAACAGTTCCTAAAGGATGTTGAAAAATTCTTTACTAAGAATGAAAAGGCGGAGGCAAGTAGTCTTTTGAGCAAACTTGTCTCTATGAGGTATAAAGGTAGAGGGAACATAAGGGAGTACATTATGGAAATGTCTCATCTTGCTTCAAAATTGAAAGCACTAAAGTTAGAGTTATCTGAAGATTTACTCGTGCATTTCATTTTGATTTCCCTTCCTGCACACTTTGGGCAATTCAAAGTGAGTTATAACACTCTGAAGGACACTTGGTCCTTAAATGAGCTTATATCTCACTGTGTGCAAGAAGAAGAGAGGCTACAACAAGATAAGACTGAAAGTGCTCACATGGCTTCATCTTCTCAGTATAAAAGAAAGCGTGATACTACTGCGGATGTGACTTCTCAGCAGAAAAAGGCTAAGAAACAAGATCAAGTTTCAACTTGTTTCTTCTGTAAGAAGGTGGGACACATGAAGAAGGATTGTACCAAATATGCCACATGGCGTGTAAAGAAGGGTATAGTTCTTACTTTTGTTTGTTCTGGGGCTAGTTTAAGTTATGCACCTGTTGATACTTGGTGGGTAGATTCTGCTGCTACTACTCATGTAAGTGTTACTATGCAGGGTTGCCTGTGGAGCCGACCGCCAAGTGATGCTGAAAGATACATCTATGTGGCAGACGGCAATATAGTTGCAGTCGAAGCTATAGGAACCTTTAGATTATATTTCACGAGTGGATTTTACTTGGATTTATTAGAGATATTTTATGTACCGTCATTTAGACGAAATTTGGTTTCTGTTTCTCGTTTGGACAAATCAAGTTATTTTTGTTCATTTGGAGACAATAAAGTTAGTCTCTTTTACAATTCGAATAATATTTGTTCTGATCATTTGGTGGATAATCTATATAGGCTTAACTTAAATTCCTATAATAATGAAATACTGCAAACGGGTACAAAACAAAAAAAAACTGAATGAGAATTCGTCATCATTATGGCACAAACGCCTAGGCCACATCTCTAAACAGAGAATTCAGAGGCTCGTGTCGGATGGAATTCTCGGACCCCTAAATTTGGCGGATTTTGAAGTCTGCATTGAGTGCATAAAGGGAAAAAGGACAAACAAAAGGAAATTAGGTGCCGAGAGAGCTAAAGATGTCTTAAAACTGATACATACCAATATATGTGGCCCATTCCCTACTGTCTCTTGGAATGGACAACGGTACTTTATTACGTTCATAAATGATTACTCTCATTATGGGTATCTATATTTAATTCATGAAAAGTGTCAAGCCTTGGATGTTTTCAAGTCTTTCAAAGATGAAGTTAAACTTCAACTTGGAAAGAAAATTAAAGCTGTCAAATCTGATCGTGGTGGTGAATACTACGGAAGATATGATGGTACAGGTGAGCAACATCCCGGGCCTTTTGCTCTTTTTCTAGAGGAGTGTGGTATTGTTCCGCAATACACCATGCCAGGCAAACCTAGCATGAATGGTGTTGCAGAGCGAAGGAACCGAACTCTTAAAGACATGATGAGAAGTATGATTAGTCATTCTTCCTTGCCTGAATCACTCTGGGGAGAAGCCTTAAAGACCGCAGTGTACATCCTTAATAGGGTGCCAAGCAAAGCAGTTAACAAAACCCCATATGAAATTTGGACTGGGAAAAGGCTCAGTATAAAGCATTTGCATATTTGGGGATGTCCAGCTAAGGTGCGACCTTATAGGCCGCATGAAAGAAAATTGGACTCAAGGACAATTAGTTGCTACTTTGTTGGTTATGCTGAGCGTTCACGGGGGTACAAGTTTTACAATCCTGCATCAAGGTCTATTTTGAGATAGGAAATGCGAGATTTCTTGAGGATGTTGAGTTTGGGGGGAAGGAAATATTAGGAATGTTGCTTTTGATGAGGATTCTGTAACTGACAATGATCAGGTCCTTGTGCCTATTGTTGTTCAAGATACAGTTATAGTACAAGAGCAAAATGAGAATCCTACTGTAGATCCAGTTACAGTACAAGAGAACAATGAGAATATTGTTGTTGCTCGAGATACTGCTACAGTACAAGAAAATGATGAGAATCCTCATCAACCCCAACCCATACAGCAAGCTCAACAACCTCAAGAAGTGTCATTAAGGAGATCCAATAGAAAAGGAGAAAATCCATCTATTGTCTCAAACAAGCTTCCCGTTAATGGTATCACAAGTTTAATTAAGTCATTACCTCATGATTTTGAGGTAAATATTATAGATAAATGTGTATACCGCAAGTTCAGTGGGAGTGTTGGGTAGATACTTGAGCAATCCGGATATGGATCATTGGATAGCTGTTTAACGCGTAATGCGTTATTTAAAGAGAACAAAGGATTACATGCTTATTTATCGGAAGATCAGAAAATTTTGGAGATCATTAGGTACTCTGATACCGATTTCATGGCATATGGTTGCAAAACTTTGTCACTGAGTTTCATATAGTAGATGACATTGAAAGGCCATTAAAGATATTTTGTGACAATAAGTCAGCAGTACTATACTCCAATAACAATAAGAGCTTGACAAAAATCGAAGCATACAGATATCAAGTTCTTAGTTGTCAAGGAGAAAGTTTAAGAAAAACAGATTTCCATAAGACATATAGGAACAGAGTATATGCTAGCAGACCCATTACCAAGGGATTGACCCCTAAAGTTTTTCATGAGCACACTGCTCGGATGGGTGTCAATATTTGTGATGCCTTGGTTTAGTGGGAGTTTATGCTATATGTCCTATGACAGATATTGAGTTATTTTTCTGCAGAATTAAGTTGATGGTTTATTTCATGTTATGTGAAATGTTCATTTTGCAATATTTATATTGTGTTTGATCTCAATAAAGTTGGACCAGCTGGAAATAGACATGCATGAGATCACTTGGCATGTAATTTCCATATTACTCATCCAAATTTGATCTATGTCGTTAAGTATATTAGGATAGTGATTGGCGTGGTTTAGTCACGGCATTTAATGTGATAAAAGATGCGGTAGTTCCATATCTAGTGTATGAGACGGACCAGATTGTTAAAGTAATGAGAGAAATAGCATTCAGATGCGCGCATAAAGTTTATAAAGATGTGATTATGTCAAGAAATAATATATGTATAGCCCAAGTGGGAGATTGTTAGGAAATTATTTGATTTCCTAACTTATTTGTGGGCAATACATATATTAATTATAATCACAAATTATGCTATTTCCAATTAAATGACTTATATAATGATGATCTCATTTATTGTTTTAAATGCTAATTGGATAAGTTATTATTACTTTTGATTTGGAATTAAATGAGAATAAAACCGGATATTATCTTTTGTTCCTTAGATAATTATCTTTTTGGATTTTAGATATATTATCTTTTGGGCTTAAGATACTATTTGATTTGGGCTTAAGGGTTTAATGGGTGCCATGCTCAAATATAAATAGACCTACAGGGTTTCGGTCCCCAATATACCAAAAGCCGCCTTTGTTGCTCTTTTCCCATCAAAAGAGTTGCAGTTCAGCCTCCTAGGAATACAGAAGGCTTTGGTTGAGGAAGATCGAAAGAACCACAAGATCCAAACTCTTCCAATCATAATTCATGTTTATGAATTCAGGTACGCTTCCGCATTATGATATATATATTTTTGGTGATTCAATATGGATGATCTGGGTCATTGGAATTAATTTATTCCAACAAATATGCGATATCATGATGAGTGTCCTTATGCGTTTTAGATATTTGTGTTATGTAGCCACTTTGTTCTCTTGATATGATTTAATTTGGATTACTAATAATAAGAAACAGTGTTTGTGTGTTATGATATGTAGTTTGGCTATTCATGGTGTATGAGCATTGGTTGTTAATACTTGACCCAGTGGGGAGCAGAAAAGTGTTTGAAACAAATAGCAATAGGCATTTTCAAGTGTATCATTCAGATTTGATCACCTCAATAGGCACTTTTTTCAAAGTTTTATCAAATGCCGTAGCGGAACCAAATTGAATTCTCCACTGTACTGAACCAAGTTACGCATGCAATTACGATATAGTATACGAATACCTTCCTTTTCTTCTCCACGTCTCAAAAGTAAAAGCAAAGTGCTGATCAAATTTAGTGTTAGATTAAAACATTTTTGTCCAAAACCGTTGGAGTAGCTTTGTTCTCTCCTCAAATTAAGTAATAATAATAACAATAATTAGGTGCTTGATGGAAAGTTTCCCAAGAAAAATATAAGTAAAAGCCGCTCCAAATATAACAAGTACATATAGACAAGGTTATTTATTAGAATTTTTTTCACTAGCTAATCATAAATTTAAGTGTCACATTCATGTCACTACTATATATATAGCCCATTCAGGAAGATGGAAGAAAAGGCTATTTTGTAACTAAAAAACAGAGAGAGAGAAATAATTAATTAAGGAGAGATGGCTGAAGCATCAAACATTGGTAGCCAAAGCAGTAGATGGTCCCTTCAAGGGTTGACAGCCCTCGTTACTGGTGGATCCAAAGGAATCGGGTTCCTCTCTAGTCCTCTCATCTTTCATTTTTTCCCCCTTCTTGCACCTTAATTATGTATTTTTATTGTTTAAAAGCTTATTAACATTGTGTGCAACAATGAACAAATATTAGGTATGCAATTGTGGAAGAGTTAGCAGGGCTAGGGGCCAGGGTACACACTTGTTCTAGGAACGAAGCTCAACTTAATGAGTCCTTACATGAATGGAGTGCAAAGGGATACCATGTCACAGGTTCTGTATGTGACATGGCGTCTCGTCCGCAGAGAGAAGACCTCATTGCTAAAGTCTCTGGTTTGTTTAACGGCAAACTTGACATCCTTGTGAACAATGTTGGAACCAATTTTCAAAAGGAGACCACTGAGGTCACAGAGGAAGACTTCAGATTCCTTGTGAGCACGAATCTTGAATCTGCTTTCCACATAAGCCAGCTTGCTTATCCACTCCTCAAATCATCACAGGCTGCAAGCATAGTCTTCATATCCTCCATTGCAGGCGTGGTCTCACTAGACATGAAAGGAACCATATACAGTGCAGCAAAAGGTAAACAACACACCTATTTATTTGGTGTCTTTTGATTATGAGATTCTAAGAGGGATTAATAACTGGTTGCAGGAGCAATCAACCAACTGACAAGGAATTTGGCATGTGAATGGGCAAAACATAACATAAGGACTAATTGCATTGCGCCGGGGCCAATCAAAACCAGTCTGGCTGAAAGGGTATTAAACTTAGACGGAGAGACAAAACTGTTGGATGCTTTTGTTTCGCGAACTCCTCTTGGACGGATGGGAGAGGCAGGGGAGGTGTCTTCCATTGTAGCATTTCTTTGCATGCCTGCGGCTTCTTACATAACTGGACAGACCATTTGTGTCGATGGCGGCTTAACTGTCAACGGTGTCTAAATAACTTTGGCTTCTAAAATGCACCTCCTATTACTTTGTATGATTTAGTTGTTCGAAAATAAGGATCTATCATCATAGAACCATAGGCTGAATTTGTAATAATCACAAAGAAAGTTTGCATTAATAATATTATGTATGTGATGATTGTAGTGTTCAAATATATCCTTGTAATGTGTTAGAAAACATAATTTGATCATCCATGAATAATATGGGTTAAGTTTCATAATTTAATATAGGTACTTATTCAGTCCAAACCCTACAGGGATAACTGATTTATTCATATATAAATATAAATACTGATACATGCAATATTAATATTGAGGAGGGTGAGTTCAGAGCTTGTCTTCATATTCAGAGAGAGGTGTGATCTGCTCCTTCAAGCCTTTTCTCTTACGAATATCAATAACAAGCTGAGAAGCTTGGGACCCAGGATCCAACGGATCAGAAGACATCATATCCCAATGATCAAACACAGACTGCGGGAAAGCCTGACCGGAAGTGGCAGCTCTGAGAGTGCTCGAGAATCCAAAGGACTCAATCACCGGCAAATAAGCTTTGATATTATACAACGGTGTTCCGGGTCTCTGCATTTCCTCGAACACATGGCCTCTCTTCTGGTTCAGCACACTGTATATCCCACCCAGTGCATGTTCAGGTGCTTGGATTTCAACAAGGTAAACCGGTTCCAGTAGCCTCGGTTTCGCGGTTAACTGCGATGCATAGAACACTCTTCTTGCGGTTGGAATGATCTGGCCACCACCTCTGTGGATTGCGTCGGCGTGGAGAACCACATCACAGACTTCAAAGCAGATTCCCCTCATGTTTTCTTCGGCGAGTGCACCTTCTTTTGAAGCCCATTGGAACCCAGCTACAATGGAGTCTTTGATTTCGTTCAGGTACTGAACACCCTTACACATGTCAACCACAATGTTAGGCCCAATGGTTTCCGGTCCGAAGCACCAGATTTTCTTGGCCAGATCCTTGTCCCATCCGAATTCTTCCGAGAGGATCTTAGACCGGTTTTTGGGGTCGTCTTTTGGACCGATTCGGCCCTCGTCGATGGCCTCCGCGAGACCTTCCTCCATTGGCCTTGCTTCCATGTAGAGACGGTTATGTTTGTTGGGTGACTTGCTCATCACGGTACGGCAAGAACGTTCTAGAACAGTCTCGCGGAACGACACCACAGGGTCGGATTTTATTATCTCAGCACCTCCCATGAAATCTTCCTGCAAGTCCTTCAGACAGATCTCAAGATGGAGCTCGCCGGCGCCTGCGATGATGTGCTCCCCTGACTCCTCTATGGTGCACAGTACCATGGGATCCGATTTCGCCAACCGTTTTAGGCCTTCAACAAGTTTGGGAAGGTCTGAAGCTACCTTGCACTGCACGGCAACTCGCACCACCGGCGAAACGGAGAACTTCATGGCGCGAATCGGGTGTGCGTCGGCCTCCTTCTCGTTTGTCAAGGTTGCATTCTTGGTAATGAATTGGTCCAACCCAACCATGGCTACTGTGTTACCACATGGAACATCCTCAACAGTTTCCTGCTTCTTCCCCATCCAAATCACAGTTCTCTGCACATTCTTCACATACAAGTCTTTCTTCTGTCCCGGAACATAATTCGGACCCATGATTCTTACTTTCAAACCGGTCGAGACCTTGCCGGAGAACACTCGGCCGAAGGCGAAAAACCTTCCCTTATCAGAAGCAGGAATCATTTTGGATACATATAGCATCAACGGTCCATCAGGATCGCAGTTTCTGATGGCGGTTGCGTAAGGATCATCGAGAGGACCCTCATAGAGATTCTCCACACGGTACCTTTGTGCCTTTGAAGGGGATGGAAGATGGAACACCATCATTTCAAGAAGTGCACTACTTGCTGGAAGCCAATTCTGCATTACACGCTTCATCAATTGTTTCCCCATGAGTTCTTTCTCTTCCGATTTCATGGTGACACCAAGCTTCTGCAGCATGGGCCAGAGCTTGTCCTTCTCATCATTCATACAAGTTGCGATCATCTGTTTGATTGGCTCATAACAAAACTGAACAAAACCTCGCTTACAAGTTGGAGAGCCTGTGTTCTTCGTTGTCCATTTCTTAGTTGCTGGATCAAAGAAATTCTCACCCCACAGCCTCTCCATCATCTTCGACTCATCAACTCCAAACTTAGAAGCATACATTTTAGCAAAGTTGGTCAGAGTGAACGCCCAGCCGTGTAAACCGGCCGAGAACGCCACGGTCCCTTTCTCCGGGTAGACCTGAACATCACCAAGAAGGGGATCTTCATATGTAGCCATGATAACATTAGCATTCTCAATAACCTTTTGGAATGTCTGGTATGCTTCTTCTCCCTCCACTTGAAGCTCGAGGAAGCATCTGTTATCAACTATTCAATTAATCTAACTGAATTGTAACAAATTCACAAACTGAAGACTAATAATAATACCTGTCCATCTTGTTAATGGTGAGAACAGGTCTGATCCTTTCGCCGAGGGCTTGCCGGAGAACAGTTTCTGTTTGGACACAGACACCTTCAATACAATCCACCACCACGAGTGCGCCGTCGGTGATACGCAATGCGGCTGTAACCTCAGATGAGAAATCCACATGGCCAGGGGAATCAATGAGGTTGATGAGATAATCATTACCCTGCCTCTCTCCCTTGAAGTTCTTGAGAGCTTCATCAGTCATCTCATAATAGAGGGATATTCCGGTAGACTTGATTGTGATGCCGCGCTCTGCTTCGTCCTGCCGTGTGTCCGTCATCCGGACGTCGCCGGCGGCTTCCTTTGCAATGATACCAGCAGCAGCCACCAGAGAATCAGTGAGAGTGGATTTTCCTGCAACATGAAACTATTAAACATCAACACAAGAATGTTATAGATTCACATTTGCAATTTGTTCTGCCACATCGATGCATACCGTGATCAACGTGTGCAATGACAGACATATTGCGAATGTTGTGCTTCAAGTTCATAATACGCCGAAGCTCTTCTGCTGTAAACTTCACCTGCAAAAATTAACAGAAATTCATAATTGTTGATAAAGATTCATCCAATAAAAATTCATAAATAACCTTAATTTATTAACTTACCATCTTGACTAAGTGTTATTTTCCACCGAAAGGACTTGAAATGATGTAAGACTGCCAGAGAAAAAATTGAGAAAGATTACAAGATCAATATAATCTTCTTGAATACAAGATACTCCCTCATAAATAAGCAACAGAAAATAACTAGCTGCTAAATACAAACAAGGGGAAACATCTAAGCTTCTATCATATGCATAATCCATTGGCAGTAGTAGTAGTGCATGGATCTAGCAGGTTATGTAACTGGAATTTAAAAAAAACAATGAGCTTATTATGCAGAGTACAGAACAAAGAAGAAAGGAAAAATATGATCAGATTCTGACACTATCAGCAACCATCGATTCATACATGAAATATCAAGAGGAAACAACATATATATAAAGAAAAAGCAAGTAATTTTAATAGATCATCAAAAAGCTGTGAAGACACTACAAACCTGGTTGCACGAAGATGATGGAAGACATGCTGGATAATATTTTTTTTTTCTTAAGACAAAGAAACAAAAAAACAAGAAACAACAAAAACGGTCATCAAATGTGTCAATAAGCAAGAAACTAGCATGTAATTAACATCTGACAACATGATTCATTGAAACATGAATTAGATGAAATTAAGAGTAACACAGAACAACTGTTGTGAAGTAAAAACGGACCTGGAAAGAGAGAAAGAGCGGGGGAAGTTACGTGCAGCCTCTTTACTTTTAATGTATGGTAGACTTATATAATGTGTTAGTTGATTAGTTCACTTAGTTGGATAGTGACTCAATTCTGATGAGTCATTACCGCCAGTAGTTTCTGGTGTTGTTCTTTTTTTTTTTTTTTTGGTGTTGTTCAGTTATAATAATAATGAGATTGGGCTTCACACTTTTTAAACCCTCTTTTACGACCAAAAAATAAGGTTGGCCCAAGAAAGACATTGTATCCATGCATTTGACATTGATATCGACATATTGATTTATTAAGCAGAAAGAGAAATTATGTTTTATTTGAAAATATTAGGCTTGTGTGTTTAGTTTCAATTAATTTGCATTTAATTTGGTATGAAATATCATGATGAGCTTCAAATTGATTCATTTTTAAGTGGTTGAAAAGCCACATTTAGATCGACCAATCATTGGGAAATACCTCATGATTATTATTCAAGCGGTAATATAATATTTTAGATAACTGGCTATTGATCTTGTTTCAACAGTATAGTGGAGAAGTCACCAAAAAAAAAAACAGTATAGTGGAGTTAAGTAAATTAAACAACTAACTATACTACTTTTACATACAACTATTAGCCACCAAATCATTTATTAATATAAAATATAAAAAAATTATTTACACATTAAAATTAATAATTAAAATTAATCATTAGGTATAATTTAATTTATTTTAATATATATTTTATATTTTATTTTAAAAATTAATTTTAATATACATTTAATATAATTATATAAAATATATATTAAAATATATTAAAAATAAATAAAAAAGATAAATTAACAAATATATATAAATATATAATAACTAATTTTTTATATACAATGATATACATAATATATAATTATTAAAATATCTAATATTAGTATATTTTATCATTCACAATGAATTGAATTGAACCTAAAAATATTTTGATATAATATATAATTATATTACGTATATATTAAAATTAACAACTAAAATTAAGTATTAATATAAAATATATTTTAAATATAAATATATATTAAAAATAAATTAAATTATATATATATATTAATGATTAATTTAGTATATAAATAGTATTTTTGTATAATATACAGTATATGGAATGAAATCACAAATCAGACCAATTATTACTTTTTTTTTTTTTTAAGCTCCGTTTTTCCGCTCTATACATTCTTTGCAGTTTTTACTGTCAATCTCTCTCTCTCTCTCTCTCGCTGGGAGCTAAACGCTCGTTGGGGCTTCCGTCGGAACACTTCCAAACGACGCTTAGCCCCTTTCAATCCAAACACACGCCTTTAACTCTCCGCCGATGACCCTCACACACTTTTTGAGTTGATCTCATCGCTTCATACCTCTTCCTTCTCATATCTCCCCGGACACAATTCCCATTTTCCAATTCAGGCTTTCCTCTTCTCCACAGATTCTAACATCATACTCTGGTACTGTTTTAAATTTTTCTTGTTTTCTCTAGCAAATTTGTTCTTATAACAACATCTTTTACTTTCTATGATTACATTTGTTTGTTCTGATTGGTCACTCAAAAGACGTGTTTACATTTTTTAATGTGTGGAATTTGGGCTCTTAGCTTTGTCTCTTTGATTTTCTCAAATTCCCAACGACCCTCGAATTATAAACTTGTTTCTTCAATTTGAAGTTGTCAAATTAGTCATTAATCCTCATTAATAAGTATTACTACTCATATGTCATTTTTTTCTTCTTATTTTATGGCAATGAACTCTTCTTTCTTCAGTTTGAAGTTGTCAAATTGTTATTGATCCTCCACTAGTGCTAATAACTAGAATGTTTTTATTGTTCTTATTTTATGTTAATTACTGACCCTTAAAGTTGGAAATTGTCAAACTTTCTATGAACCCACCAAACACGGCCTTTACCCAATCTAAAGCTTTGTTTTTGACAGATGTTGATTTTGGCAATCATACAATATAAATGTGGTAAGTCCTGGGAGATGACTTTTGGTGAATGATTCATTTGTTTTGTTGGTAGAACCAGTTTGTTGAAGCGAATGGAGCTAGAAGAAGCTCCAGTCTTGGAAGAAGAGTCCAAGCTGGAAATTGAGATACACAGTGTCTTTAAGGAATCCGATGTTCCTCCAATAATTGTCAAGTCAGTATGCGATTCTGTTTGCCCTTTTTCCAGGGACGAGAACAGTTTGGTGGCGTCCAAAGAGTCATCCAAATCAGCAAAGAAACTCTGTGGACTCATAGCTTGCTATGCCATTGTTATGCTTGTGGAAGCAATTGGTGGAATAAAGGCCAACAGCCTAGCTGTTATCAGCGATGCGGCACACGTGCTTTCTGATATCGGAGGATTCTGCATCTCTCTCTTTGCAGTATGGGCTTCTGGCTGGGATGCAACACCGCATCAGTCTTTTGGATACAATAGACTTGAGGTTTTGGCTGCACTTTTATCTGTGCAGATAATTTGGGGGATATCTGGTTTTTTAGTATACGAAGCAATAGGTCGACTTGTGCATCGCAGCGCCAGGGTGAATGGAACGCTCATGTTTGCAATTGCAGCATTTGGTTTTGTGTTTAACTTTATCATGGTTGTATGGCTTGGTCATGATCATAGTCATAGTCATGACCATCATCATGGTCACAATCATAGTCATCATCATCATCATGATTGTGGACACTTGGATCATGATCATGGGAACGAGGAACTAGCTAAAGTAACTGATGAAGAGGACCTAAACCTGCTTTCAAGTAGTCAGAGAAATGTTAATGCCTTGAACATAAATCTGCAGGGTGCCTATTTGCATGTCATTACAGATATGATTCAATCTATCGGAGTGATGATTGCTGGAGCCATAATATGGGCTAAACCAGAATGGTTGGTGGTTGATCTTATATGTACACTCATATTCTCTGTTATATCTTTGGGAACTACCATGCCTATGCTTAGGAGTATTTGTGGCATTCTTATGGAAAGGACACCAAGTGAGATCAATGTCATGAAACTAGAAAATGACCTCAGAAGTTTGAAGGGGGTGCAAGGTATTCATGACCTGCACGTTTGGGCCATAACAGTTGGAAAAACTGTTCTATCTTGTCATGTAGTAGCTGAGTCTGGCATAAATTCCATTGATTTACTTGGCAGGATTAGATATCATTGTGAGAAAACATATAAAATACAACATGTAACCGTACAAATTGAGTGAGATTTCATACTTTTTTCTCTGATTGTTTCTCCTTTCACGTATTTACAGATGCATAGTTGTCAAGCTTCACAGGATGTGTCTTGTTCGTTTTACTTGCAGCCTTTTTAAGTACACGAAAAAAACAGACATCCTTTCCCTTTGATAAATAAGTGTAAGTGTATAACCTCTGATAAATAATGCCGCGTTATTTGCTTCCTTAATATAAACATCAAAATGATTAGTGTATTTGCACAGAAGCTAGCCGATTCTAACTAATATACAAGGTTAGTTGGTTGGTTGCTATACTTTAGGCAAGTGATTTGATCTATGGGGGAAAAGGAGATTTAAAAAGAAGGGATCATATATTCTATCAAGCAGGCTGGTCCAAAAGTAGCCTTCATAAAAACAACGAACTAACAAAAACCAAAGAAAGAACCAGCTAAGTATAATCTTACATGGCTTCTGAGATGTCACATTCTGATTGACCACGCTATATCATCAATATCTGTCAGTTCCAAATATTACATCGATTCATGAGAAACTATCAAATAACAGAGGAGATAATCCAAAGACACTATCGTTTTTATAGAATTTCACAAGCTTCCTCGTTGCAACTCAATGAAGTAAAATGTACTCTACATGTTTCTCTCTCACCCATAAAAGAAAGGGGAAAAAAAGGGGCGCAAAAAACAGAATTGGAAGAGGGGGAAAAAATAATATCTGCCAGCAACGATTCATCCTCAAATGTCACATTAGGTAGAACAGCAGCCTCTCTTTGTGTTCCCAGATGTATCAGCAACATTGATTGTTGTTCCTTGACCAGGAACTGTACTACCAGCAGCTTCCTGGGCTGCCAGTGCCTTTTTGCTTACAATATGATAAATCTCGGTCAAAATAGTTTGGAATGCCTTCTCAATGTTGGTTGCTTCCAGTGCGGATGTCTCGAGAAATGATAGACCTTCCTTCTCTGCCAACGATTGACCATCATCCCCTGAAACTGCCCTAAGATGGTTTAAATCAGATTTATTCCCAGCCATCATGATAACTATGTTAGAATCTGCATGGTCCCTCAATTCACGGAGCCACCTTTGCACATTGTCAAAGGTTTGCCTCTTAGTTATGTCATACACAAGGAGAGCACCAACAGCACCTCTATAATAAGCACTGGTGATGGCTCGGTACCGCTCCTGACCTGCCGTGTCCCAGATTTGTGCCTTAACAGTCTTTCCCTCTACCTGTGGTGGTCCGACAAAGAATTGATCATTATCGGTAAATTCATAAATCATCTCCAGATAACATCATATTGAAAACAACTGTTTAGAATAAGAAAACAGTTTACTCTCAAGTCTCAACAATCAGCATGTAGTAACAAACATAAACGCTCCAGGACCAATACATTCATTGTCATTTAGTTACCGACTGAGTTCTTGTCCATGAACAGGACCAGACATAAACCTGGAGAATTTTTTCATAAAACCTGAGGCACCCAAGTTAGAAGCATAAGACCAATCACTGGTTTACAAAATCTTAATGGCCAATTAACAATTGGGAAAATGCATATAACTTGTATAAGAATTTTCTCGTACTACTTAATATCATGAAAATATATAGTACGAGTGAAAAATATCCAATGTTTATGCTTGTTTAAGTATGGCACATCACATTATGATTTATATTGATCTACCAATACCACTTTATTTTATATTGAATCCCAGCTAATGAGACAAGGCTTAGTTGTATCTAACTTGAGCGCACCAATTCTATGCAAGAAATTTTCTTATAAATCATAGTTCTCTACTCCTCTCCACTTCATTCGGAGCACATAAAGCTAAAACCATTCCACCAAAACTATCTCAGAAGAGGATCTGCTTTAGAAATTCTTGAATCCTTAAGCAATCAGTGCTTTGGAGCAAAAACATTAAAATAAATTATCATACTCCAATGCTACAAATGCAAAATACCACGTAGAAATCCAATCAGAAGCAAAAATGGCAAGATTAAATAAAAAAGAATCCATAAACATAAGAAAACAACAAAGGATCAAGAAACAAACAACGGTATGCGAACGCATTTAGAATTTCACATAACACAAACAGGTAGAAGCAGCAAAGAACTGCAGAAAAGAGAAAGTTAAGTACCTGAAGAGTTCTGGTGGCGAATTCAACGCCGATGGTGGATTTGGACTCCAAGCAAAACTCGTTGCGCGTGAACCTCGAGAGAATGTTGGATTTGCCAACGCCAGAGTCACCGATCAACACGATCTTGAAGAGGTAATCGTACTCGTGGTCCACCCTGTGAGCCATGAGATCCTTCTTCTCCTTCTCCGATCTCTCGAACCTAAAACCAGAAGATCAGATCCAGCGACGAAAAATAAAAAACAAAAAAACACGAAACCGAACGTTCATTCAGATCCAAAGTCGCACCACGGCGGCGCGTAGCTACACACTCAGAAAAACCGAAACAAAACAAAAAGCGAAGCCACAGATGAGCAGATCTATGTATGAAATGAATTTGGAATAGAGAGAGAGAGAACTAACCGTCAGCGCAAAGCGGATTGATGGATGAGGGAAAAATGAGAATGAAATGCGTTTTGAAGTTTGAAGTGGTTAGTTGTTGAGCTCAGATAAGGAAGTTGAGAGTCGGAGACAGTGAGTAGGGTAAGGTAGAGTTCGGGTAATGGCACGAAGCGGAGGGAAATTGAGTGGAGAAGATGATGAAGGAGGTGCTTGTGGCCGAACTGGCCAATGGGGAACAAAACGGAATTATCGATGAGTGAGAAACCAATTCGAAACCCAAAATAAATAAATATAAATATAAGTTCCGTATTTCTCCTTTTTTTTAATGATAATCGTTATTCGTTAATAATAATAATTAGTGCTATTGTTGTTGATTATTTTTTAGAGTAGACTCTAGAAATAGAAGAAGAAATTATTTATGATACATGATAGGATGATACTAATCTTCTTTATGAATATAATTGAGGGTACATAATATCCCATAAACTAAAAAATCTAATATATTGAATTTAATTTTAATGTAGTGATAATATAAAATATTTTATATAATTGTACAGTTAAATTTGTTTTTTTTTTAATGTTTATTTAATAGTTGTCTAAACTCTAACAAGTAACAACTCAAACTGAATATAATTTATTGAGAATTATTGGGATATAGAAGTTATTTTTTGTTACCCTTAATTTAAATTGTTGAAGTATCATATATGTAAATCTTAGTATAAGGTAGAATGCGACAAAGTCCGTGTGCACGTAGGGCAGTGAGGTGGAAGTATAGGCTGTGGCAGGCTGGCTTCAGGGTGGACGACGTTGCCAGATGCCACCACTGTTTTTCATATCATTACTTTAAACTATGAAAAAGAAAGCTAATTGTCTTTAGATTAATCATTTTTAGCTGTGTGACTATGAATCCTCTAAATAGTTTAAAAGTAATTAATTCTTTGTTTTTTGTTTTACAAATGTATTTACTTCAGAAAATGTTAGTCACCTTATATCAATATCATTTTATTATTTGAGTGTGTGTGTCAGCTGAATATTATACATAGAGCGAGTAAAACAAAAAAATAAGTTTCAATTCATAGTTGAATGTAAAATAACTCAGACCAGGTCAGCATAAAACCTAGCAGTCATGTTTTAATTTGGTCCATTAGAGACTTGGAGCAATTCATGTAAAATTTTATCTTGAATTAATTATTGAGCAAGAAGAAGCCAAAACTTCAAGAGATTAACTATTGTATTGTAAACACAACAAAAACACCAACACGTTTTTTTTTCACCTTCGGGACAACCACTTCCAGCTAAAACAAATTATGTCGCTGGACTTGTATTTTAATTTAATAAATTATGCTGCGGAATCAAACTCGGGACATTATGCTGTTTTTCTTTTTATATTAAAAAAGCCAAACATTCACCAGTTGTATCATCTGTCCTCACATGAACATATTATAATTTCGACGGTTATATAATTAGTTAGTTAATTACATAAGAACTCAATCACGAACCTAGACTAAGTCTCAATTAAATATAGCAATTGTCTAAGTCTCAATTACAAACTATTCTTTTAATTTCTTTTGCATTGTCTGAATCATGCCAAGCAATTGGACTTTTATTTGGTTCTGGTGGGCAACATTATATTCAAGAATGACTGTGACTAGCCATAATTAATTTTCTTTATTTTTTTGTTCAAATTTATGAAAAAAGAAAAATGATGATAACATGCACAAACTTGGAGAAATAAAATTATGAAACTTAATAAAGACCCCAGAGAAATGGAAAAGAAATAATACTCTATATAGAAAGATAGTTACCTAAAGAGATAGACAAATGTTTTGGATGATTTTCTTCCTAAGTATGATTTGGATGCGAACCCAATCATATCTTTCTAATAATGTCAATAAAGCATGGACCAGAGTGGCGTTACCTCTAGATCTTAATTTGCAAGCCAAGTCACAATCTTAATAATTAACTTATACAAAATGGTAGATGTTAATTAGTTCCATTCCTTAATTAATTATTTCAAAGCCTACTAGCTGATCTACATAGCTTTTTTCTTCATGACAGACTCGTGCATTGAAAGTGGACACTCGCTGAAAATTAAAGGATGTTACGCAATTATACAAGCAAATTGCTGGGCAGCCACAACCACCATATCAAAGCCTTCCCTACCCTTCATAGCTAAGGTTCGTAATTTTAAGTTATTCTTGTTCCAATTATTTTATTTTAAGTTATTCTATGCTAATAGGCTGTCCAGTTTTGATTTGGTATAGAGATATGGTATATATGTTATATAGTAGGTCTTTGTAGTTTATAGACCCTTCAATAATTGAAATCAAAGTTGTTTATTATTAGGTTTCTTTCATATCATGTATCCTTATGGACCTTATCTTATCTTAATTGCTTCTTTTTGCACATTCTTTTTAGTTTGTTGCATGATTATTATGCGCGCATTCAAAAAGGATGCATTGGTGTTTTTATTCACGGAGAGGATATTTTCTTAATTTATTTTTTTATTTAAACGTAAATCACAGTAAACTTCTGTTAAGAGTTGCCAATATAGTACATGTAGATTTTGTTAGATTTTCAACCCAGAGGCAAAACCAAATCAGAAAAATTCAACGTTATTATTTCTTAATAACTTTCCAATCATTGAAGAAATAATGAAGGGAACTAACCTTTCAATATATTGAATTGTAATGTTTCAAAATTTACTATTAAATGCATATACAAAAGGGAGGTATTTAAGTATTTGAGAGAATCTGACTCTCCTAATTGGTAAATTTGTAATGGGGTTGTAAATAACTAAATATGTTGCAGTGGGAGGTTTTTTGTTTTGGGTTTGGTCTTGGCTGTTCTGGGCCTTGGCCCAAATGGCCAGGACAAGAAAAAGTAGACCCACCACTCAGGCACTCACTCTCAATCTCTCCCGCTTTCGTGTGTTTGTGTGGCCTTCATTTTCTTTCATCTGTCAGAACGTCTCTGTCTCGCCTTCATTTTTTGAGTCTCTCTCAATCTCACTTGAGTCTCATCTCAGTCACACTCGCCGGCGTCTCGTGGTTCGTCTCGCCGACGTCTCGTCGTTCGTCACGCGGCCTTCCTCGTCATCTCACTCACTCCAGTCTCGTCCCTGGGCTCCT
The DNA here is from genome assembly GCF_003086295.3 of Arachis hypogaea. Classification (NCBI taxonomy): domain Eukaryota; kingdom Viridiplantae; phylum Streptophyta; class Magnoliopsida; order Fabales; family Fabaceae; genus Arachis; species Arachis hypogaea. The sequence goes on from NC_092048.1 coordinate 5,528,614, forward strand.
CGTCGCCAGCGGCAGAGGCAACTCGTGGGGTCGTGGCTTGCTTCATCGCTTTCCGTGGGATCGTCGTCGCTCGCCGTCTTCTGGTTTCTTTTCGTCGTCGTCGCGTGGACCGTGGACCGTTGGTGAGTCCCCTGTTCTCTCTTTTCCGGACTTTCCTTCTCCCTGTATGTTGAGATGTTGCTGAATTGCTAAAATCAATTCATTTGCCTTGTTGTTGATCTAAATGTTGCTGTAAATTATGACTGAACTAGAAATTGTTGAATTTGCTGTGGTAAGTTGAATTTGTTGTTGTTGGTTGAATTTGTTGCTGAAAATATCACTGGCTAATTTTTTGGTTGATGAAAATTATCTCTAAGTTGAATTTGTTGCTGATAATCACTGAATCTTGAATTTGTTACAGTTTTGCTGAAATAACCACTTAACTAAATTTTTTGCTGCTGTAAATTATCTTTGGAGCTAAATTTTTTGTTGCTAGAAATTATCATAATTGAATTTAAAATTATCCATGAGCTGAAATTTTTTGCTGGAAGAATAGATTTGATTCTTAGTATTGATTGAGTTGATTCTTAGTCTTACACAGTTAGTGTTGATTTAGTATAATTAGTGAATTTAGTTTTTAATTAGTTTATAACAATGTTATGAAAAATATAGATGCAAATCAAAATAAAATTAATATTAGTCAAATTTTAAATTTGTCCAATAAAAATATAGATATTAATTTTGAGATTATTTTTTGGATTTGATTTACTTATTGTATTATGTTTTGTTCTTTCTATTTAAATTAAAAAAATATTTTATACTAATAATTAATATATTTTTTATTCATACTTTTAAATTTTGAGATATTAATTATGTGTAAGAATTGATATTCCGTTGATATTAATATGTTTGTGAATTCATACCAAGGATCTGAAATTCGGTTCGAACCGGCCGGTCGAATCGGTCGAACCATGAACCGCTGAAGAAAGACTCGGACAAATGCCAAAATTGAATTTCAAAAACTAGAATTGAACCGGTCGGTCGAACCGAACCATGATCCGGTCGGTTTTTTGAATGGGGAATGAAACGTCGCCGTTTCAGCTGTTGCACTTAGCCAGCTAGCCCTAACTCCATCAGTCCATCTTCCCGTGCCAGATTCCAGAACGTGAACGCCTCTGCCTCTCTCACACTCGGTCCAGGGCAGGGCTCCTCTCATTCTCATCGAGCTCCTGGCCGTCCCTCACCTCCGTCCAGCCACTGCCTCGTGCCGCCGCCGTCGTTCCGTCGAACAGCCACCGTCTGCTCGCTCAGTTTCCCCCCACTGCGCAGCAGCCATCGATATCAACCTTCCCTTCCATCGCGCAGCCATCGCAACCTTCCTCCGTTGCGCAGCCACGCCGCCGGCACTGGATCTGTTCTCCGCAACCACTGTCCCGTTCGAAGCCCGTTCGAAGGTGCTCCACCACTGCTCCTTGTCTTGGTCACTCGGTGTCTCTGTCTCCCTCTTGCATGCTCTGTTGAAGGCTTCTTCTAGCTTCTAGGTAAATTTTTTTATTAACTATGATTGATTATTGAACCATTGTTTGATTCTGCGAAGCTCTGTGAACTGTGAAGTCACTGAAGTGTGAACTGATTTACTGATTTACTGAAGTGTGAAGCTCTGTGAATAATTTTTTTATTAACTATGATTGAACCATTGTTTGATTCTGCGAAGCTCTGTGAACTGTGAAGTCACTGAAGTATGAACTGATTTACTGAAGTGTGGCTCTGTGAATAATTTGATTTATTAACTATGATTGAGTAATTGTTTGATTCTTCTAGCTTCTAGTTCTAGGTAATTTTTTTTGTTAACTATGTGATTTACTGATTTTTTATTGCTCTCCGAACTGTGAAATGTGAACTGATTCAACTGAAGTTACTGAACTGAACTGCGAACTTCGTTGAATAATTGTGAATAATTATTGTTAGTTAAGCTGTGAAGTATGAACTACTGAATTTTGTTGTTTGTTGAATAATTGTGAATAATTTTGCTAAATTGGATTTTGTACTTGTTAGTTTGTTAAATTGTTGTGATTCTTGAAATTGAGATTATTGGGTTGCTTTGTTCTTATCAAATTGTTAATTTGTTAATTTGCTAAATTAATGGTGTTATTGTGATTCCTGAGATTGAGATTGTCTTTATTTTTTGGTATTGGGTTGCTGGATTTTCTATTCGGATTTTGTACTTGTGATTCTTCAACCCTAGGTATGAATTTTGTTTTTTGTAATAATAATTGTTGAAACATTGATTAATTGTTGGTTCTAAACCTTGTTGATGATGGCTTGAAGCATGATTAATTTTTGAAGCATTAATTGATTAGGGTAGGGTTGTGTTGTGTCGTTCCAAGATGAATATGATTGTTTTGCTTTGCGATGCTTGCTGGTTGTTATTTGATCTCACCGCATTTCAGCATTTGATCAATGAAATGTTTTGCAAACATTCAGTTTTTGGTTTGCATTTCCATATATTGACTTGGATTTATACCTTACTAAAAGTTATCCAATGGAATAAGTCAAGCTGATCTCATGAAAATCCCAAATGACTAATAAGATTGAATGACAAACTTGGATCAGTTGGATGTTGGCATTTTATGTTTGGTTGGTTGTTTTTGTTATTTGACTTTTGAGTTTGTATTTGAATGAGATCATAACATTCTGATTTATGTAGTATTTTTAATTTGGATAATATTTTAAAGTTTATATTAGACTGTAATTATGTTTTAATGTATTTATTTATATTTTATTTATTATTTTATTATAAAACGGTTTTTTTGGTTCAATCACGGTCAAACCGGTTAAATCTATGAACCAATAAACCAGTAGTTAAAACGGTTCGATGACCGATTCGGTTTTCAGAACCTTGATTCATACTTTTAAATTTTGTTTTGAATTTTAAATATATTTTTTATAATTTTATATTTTATTATGACCGGATTAATTAGTTCAACCAATCATTTACGCGGTTGGACGAGTAATCCAGTTAGATTACTGGTTCTAATAAGTAATAACTATAATTCATGACTATGAAGTGAAGCGTTATACTGATCATGGCGTCTCGTCGTTGCTTCACAATGTTGAGACGGGCTCGTTTGGCTTCAGTATTCCTTCGACACTTCACCACAACTCCCAACACCATCACCCACCACTCTTCTTCATTGTTGTTGCCACCATTACTGAGAGTCTTTGACTCTGCCAAAACGGCGTCGTGTTTCCGGCACTACCACGACGGAAGGCCCAGAGGCCCACTTTGGAGAGGAAAGAAGCTCATTGGCAAAGAGGCGCTCTTTGTCATTCAAGGTTTGAAGCGCTTCAAGGATGACCACGACAAACTTCACAAGTTCATCAAAAACCATGTCTTGAGGCTCTTGAAGCTCGACTTGATCGCTGTTCTCACTGAGCTTGAGCGCCAGGAAGAAGTTTCTCTCGCCCTCACGGTTTCTTTCTCATTCTCTATCTTCTCTTCTATTCACTCTTTCATTGTTTTGTTGGTTGCCCGTAACCTGTTTGTTAGAATGTCTGTTAGAGATATTGCTACTAAGTACTAACATGCTTTGTTCTAAGGTTTGGTTGAAGGATACTATTTAGTTTAATCAACTCTCACTAATAGTGCTTCTAATGACATTTTAAGCTGAATAGTAAATCAAAGTTAATATCAAGAGAGTATTGATATAGTTATTGGATTTGGGGGCATGCCCTTTTTGCTGAAATTTATTTCTATATTGATACTTGTAGGTGGTGTTTGCTCTGTTGGTCTTACAAGTATGTTAGCGAATTTTCAGGTTTTTAAGGTGACGCAAAAGCAAGATTGGTACATTCCGGATAAATACTTGTATAAGGACTTGATTATTGCACTGGCAAGGGCTAAAAAGATGGACGAAGTAATGGAAATGTGGGAAAGCATGAAAAAGGAGAATCTCTACCCTGATTCTCAGACCTATACTGAGGTTATAAGAGGCTTCTTGAAGTATGGATCTCCTGCAGATGCGATGAATGTGTATGAGGACATGAAAAATTCTCCAGATCCACCAGAGGAGCTACCATTCAGGATTCTGTTGAAAGGGCTCTTGCCTCATCCACTTCTGAGAAACAAAGTGAAACAAGATTTTGAGGAAATTTTTCCTGATTCAAGTATATATGATCCACCACAAGAGATATTTGGTGTACGCTGAGGTAGTTGCTTGCTTTCTTATCACTCTTGTCTTATGTTCATAAGCTTGCATTCACATAAACTTTTTTCCCCTTGGTACCCGTGATCACATTTATGTTCAAAGTCTAACGTTAATGAACTTGATTTAGTATCCTATTAACCCCTTTCCTTTTTGATAGGAGCTCCAGGCCTTATGAAGCATTCTGGAAGGAGCTGAGTTGTGGAACAACCAGGGTAGGAGTTGAGGGCCAAGGCTGTTATGGATGGTGCTTCTTGTTTGAGCTTCATTTTGTAGGTTGAGGGTTTACATTTACTGATTAGTCTTTGTATATAGTGTTGAGGTGGATTGAACTTAGATCGGTTTGAAAGATGTTGATGCTCTTTTTCAGTTTCATCGTCCATAACTCCATATCAGCAATGTGCAATTTGTTATCAAAGAAAAATAAATTTTTAGTATTTGCTGAGCAGCATGATGGATATTAAACTTTTAAGCAATGGGTAATTTTTCCTGTTTCAATATGTCCAACAATCCATCTCCCTCTTCTTTTATTTTATTTTTTTTCACTACCTTTATACTATCAATTGATAATTTAGCTTTTAGAGAACATCTTGAAGGCAGGAATAATGGAGTTTGATGAAAAATCTTGTTGACTGGCACTGCCATGTCTCCAATCTATATTCCAAACTGGTCTCAACTTAAAACATGTTAAGGGTGATAAGCAGGTGCTGGTTCGGAGAGGTGGAAAACATAAGTTGCTAATTGGATAAGGAAAGATGAATTTGTTAGAAGTGGTGAATCTGTGAATGTGACTTCTGGGAAAGGTGGAGATGAGAACAGAGGAATAACCTCTCTAGGAGACTCAGTGGTCAGCAAGATTTGCATAAATTTCACATGTTGAAACACCATAGGAGTAAGTAATTGCACATTATAATATTCAAAAAAAAAAAAACCATAGTTTATTAAATTTGAGTGCTATACCATTAGCAGGTCTCTTCTTTCAGCCTTTGTTTGACTCATTAAACATTATTATTCAAAATTCAAAACAATGTTCCTTCAATAAATAATAAGCTTAACTAACGAGTGAAGGCATAGAGCACGAGAGAAACATAGATGAGAAGCGCAGTGGGAACAAGAACAAGCAAAGGTGCCACAGCAGCAATACTGTAACGGCTACTTCCACAACCAAAAGTCCCCAACTTGATCTGCACCAAATCCACCAGAGCCATCACCAAGAACCCGCACCCAAATACCGACCCAAAAGCCGAAACAAGTGTCCCCACCCTCAATGACACCGCGTTAACCTCCCCGATGAAGCTAGCTGCAAAGTGCACCACCTTGCTATTACTACCACCACCAAAAGCATCAATGTTATCCCCATCTTCAACGGTTTTTCTTATGTTGATGATGTTTTTGAGGGCCAGCGCTATGAGGCTGGAGAAGAGGAAGCAGCTGAAGGAGTGCACGTGGCTTGATATGAGGCCTTCTGCCACCGAGGTCCCGGCAGCGCAGGCGGTGTCTATGCCGCCACTACCACCAACAAAGGCAGTGTCAGGGCTGGTGATTGTGAGGCCAACGAAAAGCGCTAAGGTGAAGAGGGAATTCACGTTCACGATGCCATCTAAGGCCATAATGTGAATGCTGGTCGTGGAAGCTGACATTTCCTGCGCCGCTGCGTTGGAGGAACAAAGAGAAGAACTAAAAAACATGATACTAAGCTTGATGCTTTTGTAAAATGCACCATGTAAGTAGGTAATGTAATTAATGTTTGTGGGATCTTTCGTTACTTGCAAGCAACCATTGTGTGTGTATGTAAAGGAGGGTGGCGTGGAAGCTTAAGTTTAGAACCCATGTTGGCTTGTTTCATTAGCCAAATCGGTAAGCAGCAAAAAGTAAATATCAATTCGCCGTTGCCGGGGATCGAACCCGGGTCACCCGGGTGACAGGCGGGAATACTCACCACTATACTACAACGACTTGTTGTTTGCAGGGCCGTTAAGATTATACAACTATGATAAATTCGCATGCTATTCTCTGTGATGTGATGTTCTTACTGATCTTCTGCAATATAAAGTTGGTAATCCCACTTTTGTCATAAGCATCCCTAAACGTAATTCCATATGAAATGTGTAAAGAAAGCCATCATCGTCACAAGCTTGTAACATTGAATTATCTATGACTATGAGTCAAAGGAATGGAAAAATGTTATCAACAAAAAAGTTACTGTATTGTATATATGATGAACCCAGGGTCAGCGTGGATAGTGAGTGCTAAAGGTTCGCATTATCAGAATTCAGTTTGTTAGTAGCTCATGAAAAAGACAAGACAATGGAGTTAAGTAAAAGGAATAGCTTATGAGCTGAGACAATTGAAAAAGCATTGGATACACGGGGTTAATATGAAGCCTATTGAAAGAGAGTGTAGTAAGTAGTAAGTAGTAATATGTAGGGTTGCTTGAGGAAGAGAAAAATTCAGTTCTCTTTTTGGATGGATTCATTGACAAGCATTGATGTATAAACAAGACAAGAGAATGTCCTAAAACCAAAAAGTTATAATAACTTTAATAAGGAGATAATTGAGAACTTTAGATGCTAAACAAATTCATGTGAATAGTAGTCACTTTATAATAATAAACTAAAGACATTGCACATCATTCTAGCAACAAAATTCTGGTTCCAACAAGACACACTGAATCATGTATGTGCAGTTCAGCACAAAGCTTATTTATTTACAGAAACTAAAACCACTATCAGCAGAGGACAACAGCATGATCAAGCGGTAGAAGGGGCAGAGTCTTTGACAATTGTTACAGGACAAGTTGCATTTGTAGTTACATAATTTGTAACACTCCCCAGCAATACCCTGCAATCAACATGTTTATCATTAACTTGTTCTTATTGAAAACAAAACAGTGTTAAGCATGAAGGTTTTCAATAAATAGTAAAGTTAGTACCTCTGAATGGCACCCAAGCCTCTGCTACCCATTACCAAAGAGTCAAGCTTCAAGTCCTCAACAGCTTCACAAACTTTATCTCTTGGATCACCCCAGTATATCTTTGCTACCACCGTCACCTACAAAGTAATAACACTAACCTTGAACAACCAAATCAAACTATAGAACAAAAACCTAGCTAATCCGAGAGATTAAAGAACCTGTTTCTGCCTAGTAGCAGTGTCAAGCATGTCCAAGACCTCAGGATCAGTTTGGACCTCATAGTTGTTCATGACCTCCTGCTCACGAAACTCCACCAAAGGGATCAGAGCTTCAAGCCCCAAATTCAGACACCATAATCAGAATCCATTCCAAATAAAACATGAGATGTATTATCAAGTATCAAGGAACTTACGAGAACCAGTTGTAGACCACAGAAGATTCCTAGATTCACTAGATTGAGGGGGCTTGATGTGGATCACATAAAGGGTGTCTTCGTTTCGGATGAGATTCTCAATAGCCCATTTCAGAGCAAGTTTGCTTCCATGAGAGAAGTCCAAGGCCACCCCAATTGATCTACCACTCGACATATCTATCTTTCTGCTTCAATCTCAATTTGTGTATGCTCTTCTTGTTCCTCAAAATCAACTATGCTAAGTGCGTAATCTTTGTTGTTTTAGATATTTTAACTTTAACATGCATACGTGTCCTCATATTATAAATTTTGGTACCTACCTTTTCTTTTTTCCTTTTCAATGTCAAGCTTTTTCTGACCGACAAATTTGTTGGGAAATTTACATTTGTGAATTTTAATTGGCAAGTGACAACGTTAGTCAAAATTATCCCTAGTTTGAATTTGTTTTGTGGTGTTAAATAATTCAATAATATCTCTATTTCTCTGCATGAGTTAATGTGATGGAAAAATATAAATATACAAAATTGGTTTATGATACAATTGTTGGTAATCATATTTAACTCTAAACCAGTTGTGGAAGTTTATAGCAGCAGCGGGAACTCATGAATCAATGATCTGATAATGGTGATTAAGATATACGCGTCAAAACTGAACAACTACCTGCTCTCTATCTGTTGGCATTTTCTTCAGCGGTTTTGTTTTGTTTTATCACACTATTCAATCACAAGAAACTTAGTTACTAGGAAAATAAGTCAATATTTTATTTCAATTAATTATTTGTTTTTTATTATTATTCTTAAAAGTATTAATAAAATAAATAACAAAATAAAAGCATTCATTCATTCTCAGAGGCACACAAGAAATTTTGATTCAATCACTGCAAAAGCGAAATCTAAGTGCTATTTTCACATTCATTAAATTTTGTTATGTGTTCACGGAAGAGAAACCAGGATAAATATAAGCTTAGTCAAAAATATTATTTATATACTAAAATTAGTCATTAAAATTAATTATCAATATATTTATGTATAAATATATATAAGGACAAATTATTATATTAAGTCAAGAGAAATAAAAAATTACACAAATCCCTAAAAATTATTTTATGAATCAACCAATGCATGTTTATATGTAATTCGAATTAACTAAATTCAAACTTTATCTACACATAATTCGAATAATGTTGCTTTGAATTATACACAAAACTCACACACACTAACACATACAATAATTCGAATCACGTTGATTCGAATTACACCCTCATTTATTAAAAAAATTAATAATTTATTAAAAAATTTATTAAAAAATAATAATTTAAAATTAAAAAATATATATTTTATTTCATGTATTAAAAAAAGCTAACAAAATATTTAATTACGAGACTTCTTTAAAATATTAATGAGCTATCAATTCAAATTTCATACAATACTCTTTTGTCCATTTTTAATAGCTCATGAATATTTTTTAATAAATTTTTTAAAATTATATGGTGAGATATTGCATGATTCGAATTAAGCATGGAAAGTTCAATCACTCTTATTCGAATTATATGGTGAGCAATTCGAATTCTATACAATATTCTCCTGCCCATTCTTGATAGCGCATGAATATTTTTTAATAAATTTATTTTAATCATACAACAAAAAATATTTTATTCTATGCAAAATAATTTGAAAAATGGCTTAAAAAATGTTAGGAGTACTATAAAAAATTGTAATGACTTAGGACATTAAAGAAATACCCTACATAGTCGATAATAATTTAGAAATTAAAGAAAATATATTTTTATCATGTATTTACCTAAATCACTAGAATATTACAAACTTTTATAATACTCATAACATTTTTTAAGCCATTTTTTAAATTATTTTGTATAGAATAAAATATATTTTTTAATTGTTTTGGATGGAATAAAATATTTTCTTTAATTTCTAATTTATTATTGACTATGTAGAGTATTTTATTTAAAATTTGTGTACATGCATGTATTTACCTAAGTCATTAGAACATTACAAATTTTTATAGTACTCCTAACATTTTTTAATCAATTTTTTAAATTATTTTGCATAGAATAAAATATTTTTTTGTGGTATAGTTAAAATAAATTTATTAAAAAATATTCATGAGCTATCAAAAATGGGCAGAAGAGTATCGTATAGAATTCGAATTGCTCACCATATAATTCGAATCAGAGTGATTGAACTTCCCATGCGTAATCATGTAATATCTCACCATATAATTTTTAAAAATTTTATTAAAAAATTTCTATGAACTATTAAAAATAGACAAAAGAGTATTGTATGGACTCATTAATATTTTAAAGAAGTCTCGTAATTAAATATTTTGTTAGTTTTTTTAATATATGAAATAAAATATATATTTTTTAATTTTAAATTATTAACTTTTTAAATAAATTTTTTAATAAATTATTAATTTTTTAATAAATGAGGGTGTAATTCGAATCAACATGATTCAAATTATTGTATGTGTGTAATTCGAATCAGGTTGATTCGAATTAGTGTGTGTGAGTTTTGTGTATAATTCGAAGCAACATAATTCGAATTATGTGTAGATCAAGTTCGAATCTAGTTAATTCAAACTACATATAAACATGCATTGATTGATTTATGAACTAGATTTTAGTTTGACGAATTTGCGTAAAAATTTCTTCCTCTTGACTTATTTTAGTGTTTTACCCTATATAATTTAATTTATTTTTTATATATATTTATATTTAAATATATATTTTATACTAATAAATAATTTTAGTAATTGATTTTAGTGTATCCTTAACATATTTGATATTACAGTCACATAACTTCGCGTGGTACGGTCTTGTTTTATTCGATACATTTGTGGCAAAGGGTAGATAAATCTAACCTAATCTAATCATAAGCTTTAATAAGGCTCAGGTTGTAAACGCTAATGGTAGGACCCGACAAAATGCAAAATGTAATTGTGTTCAAACAAGATCATATGAATATGTCTCACTAGTGCAGTGAGTGTGACCCACGCGATTGCGTGTGGACTCGTGATTTCGCCATTCAAACAAGTTCTTTTCATGAAATGTGAACGGTTAGATTTCATGCTTTTCCAGCATTACATGCATGATTCAGTCTCTATTGCACATCTATTGTGTTTTGCTTCCAAACTAAACCAACCATAATTCGTGGCAAAAACATGCATCTGAATTATGCAAGAGGAAATCATTGCATTAAAACTTAAGTAAAATTTTAAAATCCTAAGAACTACCTTATAATAAGATCTTTGCAAGCAAGGAGAAATAAGTTAAATAAATATTTAATAACCTACATGGCCTTTGGCATGGATTCATATTTCATATATGTGATTCATTAATATTATATGGATATTGTGTGTTAGAGGGATTCTCGCATGGTGTGGTTACAACTTCATCCAACAAATGGCAGGTGAGATGCACAGCTGGTTAAATGTACGGTCCAACTAACAAAGCTGACCCTTGAACTCCATCAAAACCCTTCATAACACTCCCTCATGGACCAACCCTTTCGCCATTATAGATCTCTTATTTGAATTTGAATGTGCGACAATAAAAATATCAAAAATATAAGAATTTATTATTTTTTGTTATTACTTAATCTACTTTTAATGAAAAAAAATCCTAAATGGTTCCTAAGTCCGCAATAATTATCTCGAAAAAACAACGAGACCCTTAATAAAAAAAAACCAACTCGGCTCCTGAACTTTATTTTTATGGATTAATTAGCCCCTGCGCCAATCAATATTGTTTTTTTTTGTACAAGGGCTAATCAGTCCCAAAAAAAAAATCAGAGACCAAATTGGATATTTTTTTTTTAGAGCCTCGTAGTCCTTTCGAGGTAATTGTCAAAAATCGGGTGGAATATTCACTCTTTAAATATTAATAACTGATAACTAAAAATAATAATTTTGTATAGTCATCTAGCCTTTTCTCTACGTATAATTGTATGGCTATGGACCTCAAATTTTATATATTTGATGTTAGTTAGATTCCGTTTAATTTAATTAATCACCTAGGCATAAATTATTTTTTTCGCTTATGTTATTATATTTGTTATTGAGAGGCAATTATAAAACAAATAATAAAAAAAAAGAAACAAATTGTTGGGCATTAACGTTGGTGTCCCTTTGTCTAGTTTGTGGGATAATGTGTGAGATATATATAGCATTACCAAGAAAGCAAATCTCTAAGCTAAGTCTCGGTAGTAATATTTGATGCCCCATAAAACGGAGTCACTTGCTTCCTTAAAACACACACACTCACTCTGTTTTCCATAAAACCCTTGCTACTAAGCATTAGCAAAAGGGTATAATGATAATCCTGATTGGAAATTGATGATAACTACTTTAGTTAAAGATGGGCGTTGACCTACACACATCATCATCATCACTGCTACCTTACCGGTTCCTTCCTGAAAAGCAGGGGAAGGGCAATGAACAACCTCTTACTCTCTCATCACGTGATCATCACTACTTCCATTCATCTCTACAAATACCCAAACGAGTCCCAATTCCTCTGCCTAACATGGCACACCCCATTGACTCTTGGATTCTCGATTCGGTATTCTTCTACTCTCTACTACTAGCTCTTGTTAATTTCTTCCTTTTCATGAATGCTGAATATTATTATTATGTTGCAGCAGCAGCAGATGTGGGACTTAATGGGTTCATCATCTTCTTTGGAGAGCCCTACAGCCTCCTCTGGTGGGATCAGCCATGATTCTTCTTCCTTCGAAACAACAACCTACGACGTTCTCTCAATTCCCGACAACACCATCAAACTCTACCACCATCCCACTCATCATGCTGGATTAATCCAGGAACAAATTCGAGCTATTCAGGTAATTATATTGTATTCCATTGCAATAAAAAATGATGCATGTACATACATCTATTACTAATGAAAAATATATAGGTAACATATTTATTTATTAAGTTATATGAATGGTTGGGTTGGTGCAGTTGGGATTTGGTGAAGAAAAGAAGAAAATGATGCAAAAAGAGAAGAAGGTAGGGGTTATCGGAGTTGAAATTGGTAACGGAGTTAGAACGCGTCAAACAGGGGCAGCTCCGGAGGTATCAACGTTTGGGTCTGTTTCCGGTTCAAGAGGAGGTGGTTCTTCAGGGACCGGTGTTTTCTTGCCACGTCCCGCAACTACTCATTCATCACGGACCACACCTGGTATATTCATCTAACTAACTCTCAGATTTTTTAGTACTACTATACCCTTTTTTTAGCATCTATCACATTTTAGTTTTTATTTTTTCACAATAATATCATGGGCTTGTGTCATCTCGTAACTTACACTTAACCCAAATTGACACCAAAGGGAGATTGAATAAATTAGAGCACAACTTTTGTTTTTTATTCTAAAGGCATTTAAGTATTTGTATTTCCCATATTTTCCTGTTTTTGTTTTTGGTTTGGGATATTTTCCTAATGTTGATACTTGCTAGTTTGTTAGCCGGTCGTGGAAGTAGTTGATCCAATAATATTCTAATATTCTGGACAATGGTTTAAATTTTAAGCTACATAATCTTCTCTAATCCTATTATTTTCTATAAAGGATATTATATATATATATACATACTAAAAATAAATCATCAAATAAATTAATATTTGTGTATATTGGGTTACACATTCTTTAGTTAACAGGATAATCAAACTTAGACAAATAATCAAATTTCTCTATTATAATATAATAAAACTCTTTTATAAAATATCAAACATAAATTTCTATAGGCAAGTATCCAATTGATGACTAATTATGTTATATGATTGATTCTATAATGGCATTTCTTTAGGCTAAAGTAAAACAACAAGATCAATTGAAAAAGGAGGGAAAAATAATGAATGTATGAGCAAATTTTGATATTATAGTACTATATACAGCATGACATAATAATAACAGGATTGTGATGTTATTTTTGGTCAGGTAAAGGTTGCTCCAATATTCTTATACCAGCTAGAGTGGTACAAGCTTTGCAACATCACTTTGAACAAATGGCTGTCACCTCTGGACCTAAAGCAGCTGCTGGCTTCCCTCCCCTGCATGGTAACACTTTTCATATCAATTAAATTATGAGAATAATACTAAATGACTGAGAATATCCAATGTAATTTGATTTTGTATGTGTTTGTACTTTTTAGATGTTTTGGTGAGTAACAGGGACGGCATGTACTCACTGCAGAAGCGGCAATCACGGAAATCACAGCCAAATATGCAGCAGGGTGATATGATTCTGCCTCAAGAGTGGACCTATTGATATGATTCTGCATCCATTTCTCTCTGTTATGAGATTTTGCATGTTCATAGTAATGATAATAATGATGATGGTGATCTTGGCGGTTTCTTGAAAAGGAATAAAGAACAAAATGAACTCCAGGGTCCCTACTATACCGATCTCATCACATGGAGAATAGTGTAGGATGATCAATACTAGTACTATCTAGCTAGCTAGCAATAATTATGGCTCAATTTGTTTTGGAATTAAGGGTGGATCAATAATAACATCTTGTATAATATGAGCCATGACGAGTCTCTTAGCTTATAGCTTAGAACTAAGCCTTAGCTTGATCAGAATTCAAAATTAATAATAAGGATGTCTTTTATAATCCTTTGCAATAATAATTCAGCTCTAGTTATGCCTTAATTACTTTGCTCTCTCTTGTATGTATTTTATGTTCAACGAAAATGCTATATGTATATAAAAATTCAGACTTTAAATCTGTTATTGATATATATATATATAAGCATTCAATAATATTTTATATTTCAAAATATATACAAGCAGGTAGCAGATTTAATGGTTAATGTTTAGCGTATAGGTAATAATATGGTTGTATTTACAATCAAATGCGTGTCTATGATAGAATGCAAGGCACGTCAACCAAAAATGACAAACTAACTTGTCTTTTATTTGACTAACTCCATATAGGACAAGAGAAGAAACAATCTACCATAACAAGAACAATTTGCAATGCAAGTCACGCGTTGTGTCCCGTAGTAAGAAGATTTGTAGAATATTTTGTAATGGATGGGTCTATTTACGTAGAAAATAAGTAGGATTCTTTGCTGTTTGTGGTACAAAATAAAAGGATTTAGATTCCCTGACTTTTTCTTTCAAGCTGCATCCATGGTGAAATAAAGTAAAGGCCATCTCTTAGTCCAACTCTTGATATGTCTCTTCTGTTGTTTCACACTTTCTTTCCTTCCTTGGCAATCCTATCTTACTCCCACTCTAGGTACCTTTGCTATTAGCAACTTATTAATTATATGCATATCTTAGAGAAAAGTCAGTAACTTTATTAAATTCTGACCAGCATGTAAGAAAAATAAGAAATTTCATATTATTAGATAAAATCTCACACCATTAAAATCATTATTAATAGCTACTTGATGGCTACAAATTACAAAAGTTTTTGGCCCTCTAACACTCCTCTTTATATAATTCATGGCTAATAAACTTCATATTGTTCAACAATATTATTGTCTACCTATACTTTTTCTTAGTATGGCATGTAGTATACTCTAGACAGTCATTACTATATCCCTTCTGTGAATTTATTCTTTTAAAACCCACTTAAAGAAAGACCCAAAACAAGGCACCGAAAATACTAGTCACAATTTTTGGTGGGCTTGTGAGCCCGTATTCCATTAGCCCTGCCCAAAAAAATATGCAGCACATGTTGAGGAGGGCAATAAAGTTATAAGTCAATGAAGGATAGGATGCGATTCTGACTTCTGAGCATATATTATTTCTTAGTACGTGAATCATATAATTAAAAGGCAACCCGGATATAAATTAATAGTAAAAATACGATTACAGTTTAATTATTCTGTTAGTTTCTATAGTTTTGCGAAATTTTTAATTAGGTCTCTATACTTTTTTTTTTTAATTGGGTACTTGTACCAATTTTTTTTTTTCAATTAGGTCCCTCTTGGTAATAATTAGCTTAATTGTATAGAGACCCAACTAAAAAAAATTTAGTGTAAGGACCTAATTAAAAGAAAAAAAAATATAAGAATCTAATTAAAAATTTTGTAAAACTATAGAGACTAACAGAATAATTAAATCTATGATTAACTATTATTATGGCATAGCTAGGGTTATCATTTTATGATTAAATAAAAGTGACCATAGTCATCACTCATCATCATCGATCATATGAAAGATGATGCCTTATTGGCCACCTCGTAGCTAGTCATGGAGAAGTTCTTGACCTGAATCATTCTGCAATATGCTCTCAATAATTGGAGTCGGGACATCTGACTATCTGAGGCTGCCGCTACTCATTAGCCAGTACACTATTAATTTGTAATGTCATATATATTTAATAGATTTTATAATAAAGAGAATTCACTAACTAATCTGTCTCTCCTTTTTTTTTTCTTTTCTTAACCATAATTAAAATTATTGTTTATTATTATGTTATTTTGTAATGTCATATATATTTAATAAATTTTATAATAAAGACAATCTACTAATCATTTTATTTGTTTCTTTCTTTTTTTTTTTATGAACTATAATTTAGATTAATAATCAAATTTATCTCCAAAAAATTATTTATTCTTTGAATTGGTCCTCAAAAAATAAATTAGTCATATTAGTCATTTAAAAATAAAATATGTTAAATTGTTGAGGTATGTTATGTGTACACCAAAATCAACTACCAAAATCAACCACCAATATAAAATATATGTTCAAATACGTATTTATACACAAATACATTGGTGACTGATTTTAGTGACTAATTTTAGTATATAAATAACATTTTTGTAAATTATTAGTCATTCCATTAGTTAAATGATGACATGTCACAAAATAATTGGCCCACCTATAAATACTAATCACTTTTTTTCTTTTTTACTAAAAATACTAATCAATTAAAAACACCTCTTGGAAGCTTTTGTTCAAGCAATTTGTAGAATATGGTCCTTAAAAAAAGCAATGCAGAGAGATCCAGCAGGGTATACTGTGTAAATATTTTATTTTAGAAGGAAATACGAGGATGAAATAAAACAAATCATTGCTGAAATACTTTTTGTAATGAAAATCGGTAAATCATTAGTTAGAGACCAAGTATGTGTTAGGATCAAGGACCAAATCAAATAATGTATAGCTTGATGTGTTTATCATGTTTGGTGTATTAATACCTGTTTTTTTATCAATTAAAAAGACATACAATGTTCCATCATTTGTTATTTTTGAAAATTCCAAGATGAAAATGTGAAGAAGATCGAACTTGTAATAATTATTTCATGAAGAAAAAAGAAAAGAAAAGAGCAGCATAGACCCTGATTAGTTAACAAGACATTGGAGGAAGATCATGATTTGGCGGTTTAGAAAAAGCCCTGCTACGGAACAAGAAGAAGCCAAGAGCGTGAGCGAGCACAGCGACCAAGAACACACCACCATTAAAAGACATGAGCGCCAGCATAACAAGGTAGGCCAAACCAACTCTAAGGAGGTACAGCAAGGTCTGAACCAGACCGGCAACAATGTTTCTGGAACCGGGTTTGGTGAAGCGTGTGTGGGAGAGCCACTCGACAAGGAAGGACATGACGAAGACAAAGAGCAGAGCGAGTGCGTACATCCAATACTGGCTGTCTCCAGGCCATTGGGCGAACAGAACCTCGGACTTTGTCCCCCAGAAGAATGTCATGTGCATGAAATGCTGCTGCTTATTGCCATCATGCATTTCCTCATGATTCTTATTATTATGATCCATGATTATTTTGGATATTGTAATTCATAAGAAGCATGTAAGGAATTAATTAAATGAACCCTTTTATGGTTTTAGATTTGCTTTATGGGAGATTTGAAGGGGTATGCTAAGTTTACACGTTTTTTTGTTATGTGACAAATTATGTATATATATAGTAGTAGTAGTAGTAGTATTACTCAGTGTTGCGGTAATAAGAAATTAGTTTTGTTACGCAATGCAAATTACTTGTTTCATCTTTGCTTAAAACCATGCAACAAATAATTTTATAGATAAGGGCCAAATATTAAGTAATTAATTGTGACCACCTTTTTCAATTCAGTTGGTTTTTATTAAGCATGGGAATATATATTATTGTGTTGCATTGCATGAAGCTCACCCTTTATCATCTGTCTTTTCAAGAAACCCAAAGGTAAAAAACTTCGTTGTCATAATTTGATAAAATATTAAAGGAGAAAAATGATAATGTTAAGAAATTAGTGATAAAATAAATATTAATGGACCATTGTCAATCCATCAAAATACTTGACTTATTAAAGAGAAAATCGTAGAACAACGGTAGATTTTGGGCTAGGGGGAATGAACCGCTTGGTGGGTTGAGCCCATTAGAGTTGAGCATGCAGTATGCTGTATGCACAGTGAATCATGATATGAATGACATTTTAGGGAATTTTTTTTAGGACGATGGGTTCGCTAGCCTCCAAACCGTAGACATTACGTAACAATAAGAGTTTCTATCCATTATTACAACTATAAGACTATACTATAGGCGAAGGCAACAAAGGGACGACGGCGGCGCTTCATAGACAAATCCGTGTAATTTGAATTCGGGTCGGGTTGGAATTGGAGCTTGCTTCTCTTTAGATCTGGACCGGCTTGGCGGTTTGGGTCTTGACATAAAAAAAAAAAAAGACTATACTATATAACCATGGGTAACCAAGTATACGTGAAATTTGATCTGGATCTGGATCTTAATTCCCATGGCTCATTTTTTTGGATATGAGAAGTATGTATGTGCTGTGTATTATTGTGAAAAATGTAGGTGTTAGACATGGATGTGGAAACCACTTTTTTTTAATTTTTTAAATACAAATAGGTCTGATTTGTGTATTCAAAAATCGAACGGTCTAATTTTTATTCCTGACACCACATTTGTGTAAAGCATCTATACACTTCGTATCTACGTTCTGCACCATTTTTCTTCTTACATCTAAATTAAAAAGTGACAATACCATCTACTCAACACACAATTAAAATCCCAAAAATAGTTCCTTAAGTTAATAATAATAAGGGTAATTCTTTGGTGGCCAAGGTTATAGTGACTAAGAGTGGCTAAATTTTGACTGACGAATGAACACATGACATGTGGAGAATTGGGTGAAAGTTGTTAGTTAGAATGATAGGCCTTATTGTTAGTGAGTAGCAGGGCAAAAGAGTAAATAGGCTGACCAAAATTATGTGGGCCTTTGTTTTGAAAGAAAAAAAATCTGTTAGTATTTTTTAAGTGGATAATTCCTATCCAAAACTTTAATGGTTGGGTTTTAATATGAAAATCTATTATAATGTTAGATTAATAAAAATCATGAACTATTAATAATGAAAGTAATAAAAAAAATTAAATTATGTAATATTTATGTGAACTTTTACTATTAATGTATTTGTGGCATAAATTATATGAGAGTATAAATTTATAAAGTGTTAAAATTTTATAAGAAAATATTTTTTTTGAATAAAAATAACTATTAAACAGTACTGTTGATATTATTATTATTATTATTATTATTATTATTATTATTATTATTATTATTATTATTATTATTATTATTATTATTATTATTAAAAGATAAATTTTTTAAAATTAGTAATTTTTAGTAGTTTTGTTTATATTTTGGTGAATATAAATACTAAATTATTTTTAACAGATAAATTTTATTAATTTATATGTTCAAACTCTAAAAATTTTGAGTACAAATGGTAATGATTCATGTGTATGTGCAAAACTTTAATAAACATATGTGTAAAGTGTATATATATTGTGTATAAAATCTCTATAAATATGAGTAGAAATTATTACCGACTAAGCAGGGACAGAGTCAGGTAGGAGGAAAGGGGGCAATGACCCCCCTAATTTTAATTTTTTTACATGTAAATTATATGTAAATTTCAGTTTAGGCCCCTTTAAAATTTTTATTTTAGTCTTATTTTATTGTGTAAATATTTTTGGCCCCCCTCTAATATTTCATCTAGTTCGGCCTCTGCGACTAAGTGCTTACAAAAAATGATAATACTTGTTAGTCATATAACACTGTTCTTATTAAAAATCTTCATAATAGTTTTATTAATAAGATTTACTTTTTTACTTTGTGAATCCACTAATTAAAACTGGCATCTGTAAATTTTGAATTCATAATGTCATACCTTCTATAATTTACTTAAATAAACTAGTGGAAAATCAATTATACCAGATTGTCTTAAAACTAAATTCACTGTTAATTTTATTTTTTCTCTTAATATTTATATAAAACGTGGTCTTTATATAAAATTTAAAAAAAACAAATATAAAATCTACAAAATCACCACGATTTGTGAAGTAAATTTGTTAGTTTTTATCAACGTTTATGTTTTTTTAAGATATTAATTTGTTAATTTTTATTTAACTAAAAATTCTTTATTTTTTAATTTGTATATCCATGATTATACATATTATTTGTTAATTCCATGATATAAGTTTTAAAATTAAGGAAGAAATGGCATTGAGAAGCAGAAAACGTAAAAATATAAAACAAAAAGAGTCACTCGTGTTTTTTTAGGATATTCGTGTAAAATTATGGTAAAAAATATTTTAATCATAATAGTGTATAAAATATTTTTGTATTAGATTACCAAGGACGGATCTAGGATTTTTAATATAGAGGGTAAGTATAGACAAATTTTTTAACTTCTTTTTTAGATTTTTTCATTACATAAAAGTAATTTAGGAATAATATATAGTTATTGAATTGATTTTATCCAAATATAAAGAAAAAATCTTATAAATTATTTTTTATAATATCATTTTTGATATGACAATTACATAAAAGAGACAACATATCGATAATATATTATAAAATTATAATGGACCAAACATTTATAGTGTATTTACTATTTAGTTACAAAAATTATTAATTAAAATTACTTGAAAATATCTTAAATTATTAATTACTTAAAGGTATAATACTGTAATCAAATCAAATATAAGATACAAATATCAAAATAAAATGATAGCTAGAATTAAATAAGTTAAGATAAAAAAAAGTTTGGTAATTTTTTTTAAGAATGTAAAATTAAACGAAAAACTGAGTATTTTTTTTTGCAAAAAATAACATCTAAGATACACAATATAATTATTAGAACATAATTCTGTAAGTCATTACTAATATTTTATATAATAATATAAATGTTAAATATGTTATTATTAAAAGAACAAACAATTTTTCTTAAAAATAGATATAGAGATAAATATATAAAAACTAATTTGATAAGTATAAAAATTTGAGTGTATAATATTAAATTAGTTAAGTAAAAAAAATTAGAGAGCTAAATAATTAAGATATAAATTTATTATATAATAAAAAATTAATACATATAAAGTTACTAAATTATATAATATTTTTTATTTTCTTAGACATATATCTCATATGTAGACATAGTTCTTTAAAATTTTTGGATGACCAAGGCCACAACTATCTCCTACATATTACAATAAAAGATAAAAATAGAATAAAAATGAATAAAAACTGAAATTTATATTTTATATTTGACTGGAACTCAAATAAAATTGTATATCTACAAACATATAAATTTAAACTATAAATTTTGCTTTCGAAAAAAGTAACCTATATATAACCTTCTAATGTGGTATTTCAGTATAAATTTTTTATATTTTAAAAATTTTAAAATAACAAATAATTATAATAAAAAAATTTATAAAAGTCTAACTAAATTTATACAGTGTGATTCTAAAAATATTAGGCCATAGCATTAGTAAAATTATTATTTCTCTTTTAATAATAATAATAATAATAATAATAATAATAATAATAATAATAATAATAATAATAATAATAATAATAATAATGATAAAATCAACAATACTATTTAATAGTTATTTTTATTCAAAATAAAAATATTTTATTATAAAATTTTAATATTTTATAAATTTATATTCTCATATAATTCATGTCACAAATATATTAATAGTAAGAACTCACATAAATATTACATGATTTAGTTCTTATTTTTTTTAGATTACTCTTATTATTAATAGTTTATGATCTTTTATTAATCTAATATTATAATAGATTTTCACACTAAGGCCCAACCATTACAATTTTAAAATTATCTACTCAAAAAACACTAACAGATTTTTTTCTTCAAAAAAAGCCCACATGATATACATATTATTTTGGTCAATTTATTTACTTTTTTGTCCTGTATAGACTCATCACTCTAACTAACAACTTCCACCAAACTCTCCACATGTCATGTGTTTATTAGTCAGTCAAAACTTAGTCACTTTTAGCCACTATAACTTTGGCCACCAAAGACCTACCCTAATAATAAATGCTCTAATTATAGTTATTTACTTATTTCAACTAGGGAAATAAAAGACTCAAAAAAAAAAACTAAGAGAATAAAAAGTAATAATCAACAAGACATTGGCGGAAGATCATCATATCTCTTATCGTTGTGTGGTTTAGCGAAAGCCCTGCTACCAAAGAAGAAGAAGCCGAGAGCGTGACCCAACACAGCCATCAAGAAGACACCGGCGTTGAACGACATGAGAGCAAGCATAACGAGGTATGCCAAACCAACTCTAAGGAGGTGTAACACGGTCTGACCCAAACCGGCACTGAGCTTGTTGGAACCGGGTTTCATAAACCGGGTGTGGGACAGCCACTCCACCAGGAAGGACATGACGAAAACAAAGAGCAGAGCGAGCGCGTACATGCCACGGCTGTCCCCAGGCCATTCGTCGAACAGAACCTCAGACTTTGTCCCCCAGAAGAATGTCATGTGCATGAAATGGCGGCGCTTCATCATCACCATGGTGGATGGCGGTGGTGCTGCCATGCCCATGTCATGATCCATGTTGTGGGTGTGTTGGGTACTGTGGAGGGTTTCTTTGTTCTAATAAGGTGGGGTGGGGTGGGGTGGGGTGTAGTACAGTACTGTGTGGACCTATAAGGAAGGTGATTTGTTAGTTTGTTACTATTGTACTGCGTTACCGTTACAACCATAAATGACACGATTTCAATTCAATTGGGCTAAGCTGCGGTCCAATACAATCAATGATGAAATTTCATATCACACTTTATAGTAAAATAAAAAAATTATTTATTCCCCAAAACGAACATATATGGAAAATGAATAATAAAGCAAGTCATAATTTGGTGGGCAAATCACTTATGGAGAATAAAAATTTACACAAATTTGCAAAACCAGATTCTGATTTAAGAATCCACCAAAGTACGTTTATGATTCGAATTATATTAATATAGACACACCTATGTAATTCAACTCCATCTAATTCGAATTACACACTAATAGTAATTCGAATCAGAGTGATTCGAATTACTCCTTAGCACGCAATCCTAAGTAATTCGAATTTGATTGATTCGAATTATTCATGATATAATTTGAATTATACTGTTAAAAAATTAATAATTTATTAAAAAAATTAATAATTTAAAAATTAAAAAATATATATTTTATTTCATACATTAAAAAAAAGCTAACAAAATATTTAATTACGAGACTTCTTTAAAATATTAATGAGCTATCGATTCGAATTCCATACAATACTCTTTTGTCCATTTTTAATAGCTCATGAATATTTTTTAACCAATTTTTTTAATAAATTTATTTAAATTATACTACAAAAAATATTTTATCCTATGCAAAATAATTTAAAAAAAATAGCATAAAAAATATTAGGAGTACTATAAAAATTTGTAATGTTCTAATAACTTAGGTAAATACATGCATGTACTCAAATTTTAAATAAAATACTCTACATAGTCAATTTAAATTTAGAAATTAAAAAAATATTTTATTTCATACAAAACAATTAAAAATATATTTTATTCTATACAAAATAATTTAAAAAAAATGGCTTAAAAGATGTTATGAGTACTATAAAAGTTTGTAATATTTTAGTAATTTAGGTAAATATATGATAAAAATATATTTTCTTTAATTTCTAAATTATTATTGATTATGTAGAGTATTTCTTTAATGTCCTAAGTTATTAGGACATTACAAATTTTTATAGTACTCTTAACATATTTTAAGCCATTTTTTTAAAATTATTTTGCATAGAATAAAATATTTTTTGTAGTATAATTAAAATAAATTTATTAAAAAAATTGGTTAAAAAATATTTATGAGCTATTAAAAATGGGCAACGGAGTATTGTATTGTATGGAATTCGAATTGATAACTCATTAATATTTTAAAGAAGTTTAATAATTAAATATTTTGTTAGCTTTTTTTTAATGCATGAAATAAAATATATTTTTTAATTTTTAAATTATTAATTTTTCTGTCTCTGTCTCTGGTAATTCTGCTTGCAAAATTCTAACAAAATTTGGTTGAGTTCATTCACGAAGATATGTTTTCCTTCTTTTTTCGCTTAATAAAAAGGTCTATTTTTTTAAATTTATATATAATATTGGAAGTGTCTGTGTTTTTTTTCTTTTTTTTTTAAATGTATTTGTGATTATAATTTTTTTTGCACTCATATGTTTGATTTGAGAGTTGTAATGTTAACCTAATTTGGATGTGTCAATACTTAATTTTGGATGTGTTTATTCATTATGTTCTTATGTACATATATAAGTTTTTTTTACATGAGTTTTGAATGTATTGATAAAATATTTAGAGTGCATTCTTATAATTTTGGATGTGTATTTGAGTTTAATTTTTTCTGTATTCAATATGTAATTTAGAACACCAATGAGTAATAGCTCAAATGGCATAAACTCCCCGTACTCATTTAAGCTGAATTTTATTATACAAGTAGTATTTTCCTTAAAATTTATAGCGGTATTTTATTATTTTAGCCTTTTTTTTCAGACATTAAAATTTATATTATGAAAGTTTTTTTTTTTAAGATTTCAAGAGTTTTTAATTTTTACTCTTTAATACAATAAAATCATTTTAATTAATTTTATAAAAATAATTTAATCTTTCTAAAATTCGTGATTATACTCTATCTTTTGTACTTTAAAATTGAAATTGAAAATATTTTTGTCTTTTTAAATTAATGTTAAAAAAAGTATTTTAATCTCTTAAAATAAATTCTACAAAAATTTTAGTATTTTTTAAGTTATATTCAGATTTTATTTTCTAATACAAATAATCATACTTAAACCTCACGTATTATAGTCTTTATTTTAAAATTAATCATAAAAAATTATTTTTGTTAGAGTTTTAAATAGGTTACTTTAATAATAGATCTTGATTTTTTAAATTTTGAATTTCACTTTAAAGGATAAAGTATGACCATTTATTTTATAGGTGGACAAAAAAAAAATATGAGAGATAAACTATTCAAGAGTAAAAGATTACATTTTACTCTTTAAAATAAAAATTTAAACTTTAGAAAATCTAAATTCTTTAATCATTTATACTACCAAAAAAAAATGTTGATTACCATTGGATTTAGCATCGGACATTACTGTTAGATATACTGACAGTTCAACATTAAATTTGTTATCCACAAAATATATACTGTTGGATTTATATTTTCAACCCTAAATCCAACGGTAACAAATGGCGCGAAAAAAAGTTTGGCGAGCACACATTTTACCATCGGATTTAGGGGAGAAAATATGTTAAATATCCGACGGTAAGGTAATTAAATGAAACGCGTTGTTTTGGTCGCAGATTATGCGTATGATGATAAATTCACTGGTAGAATTGACTCTAAATTCAGGAGTTTGTTTTTGCCATGGAGGAGCTTTTTTCCTCCCTGCAAAATGCTATCTCCGTCGTTCGTTACCGCTGCTGCTTGCTTTTGTTAACTACGAGGCTACTCTTTTTCTTTCATTTAAGTATGTCTTATTTCCTTCTTTCTTTCTTTTATTTTTGGATATTATTGGCATTTGTTAAACTCTAACCCTACACTCCTCTAACCCCAATATCTATTGTCGCTGCCACCAGTTGTTTACTTAAGTATTCAAAAAATTAAACTTAAATAAAGTTTAACTAGATTAATGATATACAGTTTGATTATGTATCATTAACGGAATAGTTTGGGGTAGAAAATGTGTATGAGGTGTTCAAATTTGGGGTGAAAAGTGAGAATATAGTATTTTGAGAAGATTGGATATGAAAGTAGAGTGAAATTGAAACTTTAATAAACTTTAGTTATAACCTTTGATATTGGAAGTTGTTTATAAACTTTGAATTAAAAGTTATAAAAAATTATAATGGTAAATTGTAAAATTTTAAATTTTGTTAGTTTAGACATTATTGAATTTAAATATTTAAAATTATATATTAAAATTTTATTTTTTTAAAAAAATTAAAATTAAAATTTACCGTCAATTAAATTGGTTGGCAATTATTAATTTAATTATCAATAAATAATGTATTACCGTCGAATTTATCGGAAGATAAATCCAACAGTAACAAGCTCCAGAATTTCACTAATTACAAGTTTATATTTACCGCTAAATTTGTCGGTAATTAGCGACGGATAGAAAAATTTGCCCATAAACAATTACCAACAAGGTTTACACCGTCAGATTTATTTGCTGCTAAATTCGACAGTATGCGACGACTTTTTATAGTGTTAAAATAAACTAATTTTTTTTTTCATTTTTAAAATTAATATGAAATTTCTAGTTTCTAAGTTCTTATACAATAAAATAATATGAATTAATTCTAAAATGATAGTATTTTGAAAATTAACCTTAAAATATTGTTTTGTTATTTAAAATCTTTTAATAAGTTTATTTTGCTCAACCTTAGTTTTTTTTTTTTTTTTTATAAAAAAAATATCAAAACTACTCTATATAATATAATTATACAATATTTCACACTAAAAGGGTAGTTACTCTTTTTAAGTAGTATTTTAGTAATTTTAAAAATGTTGTTTAAAGAATATTTTAATATTTTTAAAATAAATGCTAAAAATTATTTTAATTATTTAAAATGAACTTTGCGAATATTTTAATCTTTTTTAAAGTAGAATACAAGTATTTCGAAATATATTTAAACAACATTAAGACAAAAAGTTTTTTAGTCTTTTTAATATTAATAATAAAATACCTTTTTTAGAATATTAGAAAATCTTTTAATGTTTTTAATAAATTTATTTAAGAGAATATTTGAGCATTTTTATAATTAATTTAAAGGATATATTAATATGAACGAATATATAATATATTTTTACCACAATAAATTATTTTCCCAGATGATATAGTCTACATGTTAATTTATCATTAAACAATATATGTATTAAATATTTAAATCAATACGTATTTATTTGTTAACGTATCATAGTAATCAGTATTTATTTTTTAGGTTTATGCTAGATGTACACTAAAATCAGCCACCAATATAAAATATATGTTAGAATATAAATACGCATTGAAAATAAATTAAACCACACATGAATTTATACATAAATACATTAGTGACGAATTTTAGTGGCTGATTTTGATATACAAATAGCATTTTTCTATTTTTTTTAACGTATCGTAAGTTCATAACAATCATTTTAAAAAGGGTTATACTACGTGTATACCAAAATCAGCCACCAAAGTCAGCCATTAATATAAAATATATGTTAAAATACAAATATACATTGAAAATAAATTAAATCACACATATATTCATACACAAATATATTAATAACTAATTTTAGTAGTTGATTTTGATGTCCATATAGCATTTTCTTTTTATAAAAGACTGTTGTAAAAAATTCACAAGTGGCAAACACATTCAAATAAACCCAGAACCACACCGACCTCCGGTCTGGCTTGTCCATTGATCGGGCTCCCATAATAACAGCTGGCTAGCTTCCACGCTAACCATAAAACCACAGGAGGACAAAGCTGATGTTATAAACCTGGATTGCTGGGTGAAGACTGAAGAGAGCAACACGTCTAATCTCTACAGTATTCTACATAGAAAGACTTCCATATGAGAAACTACCTGTCACTCTGAACCTAATGTTTATCTTATTAAAAAATCAAACTCTTAATAGACAAAGTAAAGCAGCGTTTCAATAAAGTGCAATGGCGCATTACTTTTTCTGTTCCCTCCTTTTGATGTGTAGCGCATTATTTTCTTCTTTTTAAGTCCTCCCATAGCGCCATCTCCCCTCAGCCCATCACAGTCTCGAAACTCCTCCCTCTTCTCCGCCTCCGGACAGCACCATCGCGGAGGCGCAGCCCTTTCCTCTCCCTTCGTCCTCCACGGCTCCACATACTCCCTCCCCAGCAGCACGCCATCTCCTCCACGCACAGCAGCAGCACGCACCAGCAGTCGCCGATCCGTCGGGTCGTCGTCCACGTATCAGCAGCCCCGTGTCGCCCTCCGTGCAGCGCAGTCCAGCCGCCGTGTCGTCCGCGACGCAGGTTTGTTCTTGATTTCCTTTCTTATTTTTCATTCTCTGTTCTTGTTATAAATTGAGATTTGTTCTTGATTATTGATTGTTGAACTTGATTTTAATTTTTTTTTTCTTGGTTCACTGCTATTATTAATTTTTAATTTGTTCTTGATTGTTGATTTTAGGGTTCACTGCTGCTATTATTGATAATTTGATGACGTAATTCTGAATTGAATATCTCATATCATTATTTTTCGTGAAGAATGTAGTATTTGAAATCTGGGTATTATTTAGGATAATGTTTATTTTAATCTTTTGGGAAATTCTATTCATATCAAAATGTAATTAACTTTTAATGTAGTACTGTTTTTGCATTTTCACCGGATCACTTGAGTTAAAGAAAGAGCCATTAATGTAGGTATTTGCACTCTGAAGTTTGCTGTTAATAACAGATTTTGTTCTAAAGTGGGTAGTCAATTCATAATTTGTCAATGGAAGACTGTTATTTGATAATGAAGATATAAATGTATAAAGTTGATAAGTGTATAATTTGTGCACTGCTAGAATAAGAAATGTTTAACTGTTTTTATTTGTCATAGTTTGTTGTTATGATTCTAATTTTTAAATTCTGTTTTAAAATTTTTGAAGTCTTAGGGTTTTGATTTTTTTAATTATGTTTTTAAATTCAGTTTATTGGTCACAATTTGTTGTCTTAATTCTGATTTTAATCCGATTATTTGTTACTCGCTGATTTTTGTTAGGATTATTTGCTCTTGGCTCGGGTTGTTTAATTTCATTGTTTTTGTTCTTGCTGACTTTTAATCTGCTTATTTGTTCCGTGCTTAGTTATTGTTATGATTTTTTGTTCTTGCCTCTGTTTTTCAATCTGATTTATATTTTTTCAGCTAACTAACTAAAAATAATTGAACATAATCTGTTTATATTTATGAGTTTCACTTATTTGAAAGCTGCAAAACTCTGGATTGTGGTTTTTTCTGTCTCACTTTGTTATTTTAGGTGGTCAATATTATTGTCCTTCATCTCTTTTTGACCCTGATCGTGGAGAATTGAAAGTTTTTGTCCTTGTCTCAAAGATTCCAAATTTATTTTTGGGTGTAGTTGAAGAGGAAAGAAGAATTAAAAGGTAATATATCTGTTGGGGGTCTCATTTCTCACCAGTCGTTACTCGTTACGTTGAAGTAAAATATCTGGTTTTTTTCAGTTCTAAGATCAGGTTCTAATACCATTTTGTTCCTTTGGTATCTGTCTATCTGAACCAGTTATCTTATTAGAATTTTAATTATTCTTCATTTAAACATTAGTATATTTCCTTTCCTCAATTACAAATATTATAATGTTTGTTCTCTTTACTTAATAAGCATAACGATCAAGTGCATCAGCAATGAGTTTTAATAACAATCATTGAATACCATGCTTTGTAATTGTCTTTTTTTGGTGATGCTTGATTCACTCACAGGTGAGAATTTGACGAATCCAATGGATAGCAATAGTATAAACAGTGAAGATCTGACAGAAATTGAGAATTCCAAATTTCCAACAGAGAGGACCCTGAACAGCCTCAGATTGAGGGTGAGGAGCTGAATAGGATAGCTCCATGGGAAAAGCAAATCACAGTCCGGGGAATAATAACTAGCGTACTGATCAAAACAATTTACAGTGTCATAGTGATGAAGCTGGGTCTTACAACTGGTCTAGTACCTAATCTTAGGGAAATAAAAGACTCCAAAAAAAACTAAGAATAAAAAGTAATCAACAAGACATTGGCGGAAGATCATCATATCTCTTATCGTTGTGTGGTTTAGCCAAAGCCCTGCTACCAAAGAAGAAGCCGAAAGCGTGACCCAACACAGCCATGAAGAAGACACCGGCGTTGAACGACATGAGAGCAAGCATAACGAGGTATGCCAAACCAACTCTAAGGAGGTGTAACACGGTCTTACCCAAACCGGCACTGAGCTTGTTGGAACCGGGTTTCATAAACCGGGCGTGGGACAGCCACTCCACCAGGAAGGACATGACGAAAACAGAGCAGAGCGAGCGCGTACATGCCACGGCTGTCCCGGGCCATTAGTCGAACAGAACCTCAGACTTTGTCCCCCAGAAGAATGTCGTGTGCATGAAATGGCGGCGCTTCATCATCACCATGGTGGATGGCGGTGGTGCTGCCATGCCCATGTCATGATCCATGTTGTGGATGTGTTGGGTGCTGTGAAGGGTTTCTTTGTTGTAATAAGGTGGGGTGGCGTGGGGTGTAGTACACAGTACTGTGTGGACCTATAAGGAAGGTGATTTGTTACTATTGTACTGAACAGGATAGCTCCATGGGAAAAGCAAATCACAGTCCGGGGAATAATAGCTAGCTTACTGATCGAAACAATTTACAGTGTCATAGCGATGAAGCTGGGTCTTAGAACTGGTCTAGTACCTAATCTCAATGTGTGGGCTGCACTTCTTGCCTTTGTGCTCATTAGGACTTGGACTAAGCTCCTTTCCAAAGCTAATATTGCTTCAATACCGTTCAGTTGGCAAGAGAATACCGTAAACTATACTTGTGCAGTGGCTTGCTAAGAATGGCCGTGTTTCTATAAATGAGGGCATATGGAGCCTTGTAATTACCATCTGGGTTCCCAACCTCAAAGGCCTCATAGAAAAGGAAGAATGTGAGAGGAGCCAGAACACAGCTATCCCTGTGGCGATTGCTTGGCTTAGAAGCATTGAACGAGAGGATGTGAAAGTGAGATGGCCGGTCTTGAAATTATGCATCAAATCAGAAGAAATAGAAACAATTAATTTGATCAAGCCACACCTACAAGTCCTGCAACTACACCGTCAGTTTTTCTGGCCAAGGATGCAAGTACAAAGAGACACGAGGTTTAATCAATGACAATGAACAAGTACTCCATGGTTGATGCTTGATGAAGAGACACGAGGCTTTCCAGACTTTCAATCCAAAAGTTGGAAACTGAACAAACCCACACTGATCTCCACCTGTATAGCCATTGAAAGAATGCCCAAAGGAAACTGAATGAGAAGTACTTCATGAAACCATGAACCTGCTTCCTGCAAAAGCAGTTGAGTTAGTTTTACCTTTCATACATAAATTTTTACTTTGTTGGACAAAATAAGATAAACCAGAAATCAACAAAAAACAAAACAGATTTGTACTTGGTCATGGCGTCTCCTTTAGGAGTATGGAATCCATTAATAAGAACTGCAGTAGCTGTTCCACTGGGATAAGTCGATTTGTAGTCTGTTTCACAGCAATTAATATCTATGCAAGCATGCAAAAGAAGAATCCTAATACATGTAATCATTCTAGTCCCTGTGTCTCTTTGCATAGAGCTATTTTTTGGTGAATTTGTCTATGATCTCAGCCATTTTCATATTTCTTTGTCACTGCAGATTTAGAGAACCAGAGGCAGCTGTCTTATGACGAATTTAGACGGAATGAAGTGTTTTTAAAAGATAGCATTCCGGTATGGTTGGCGGTTGCAGCGTACATATTGTTCTTTCCATCATTGTGATACCTTTGATGTTCCCCCAAGTGAAGTGGTTTTGTGGTGATTGCCTATATTCTTGTATTCTCACTTGGATTTTGCAATGCTTACGATTAGCTGACATAAACATGGCTTATAACCACGTCAAAGTGACTCTCTTTGTACTTGCATCCTTTCCAGAAAAACTGACGGTGTAGTTGAAGGACTTGTGGGATGTGGCTTGATCAAATCAATTGTTTCCATTTCTTCTGGTCTAATGCATGATTTCAAGACCGGCCATCTCACTTTCACATCCCCTCGTTCAATGCTTCTAAGCCAAGCAATCGCCACAGGGATAGACTGTGTTGTGGCTCCTCTCACATTCTTCCTTTTCTACAAGGCCTTTGAGGTTGGGAACCCATATGGTAATTTCAAGGCTCTTGCCAACTGAACGGTATTGAAGCAATATTGGCTTTGGAAAGGAGCTTAGTCCAAGTCCTACTGAACACAAAGGCAGGAAGTGCAGCCGATATATTGAGATTAGGTACTAGATTAGTTGTAAGGCCCAGCTTCATCGCTATGACACTGTAAATTGTTTCAATAAGTAAGCTAGCAATTATTCCCCGGACTGTGATTTGCTTTTCCCATGGAGCTATCCTATTCAGCTCCTCACCCT
Organism: Arachis hypogaea; assembly: GCF_003086295.3. NCBI lineage: Eukaryota > Viridiplantae > Streptophyta > Magnoliopsida > Fabales > Fabaceae > Arachis > Arachis hypogaea. The sequence continues at coordinate 5,560,645 of NC_092048.1, forward strand.
CAATCTGAGGCTGTTCAGGGTCCTCTCTGTTGGAATTCTCAATTTCTGTCAGATCTTCACTGTTTATACTATTGCTATCCATTGGATTCATCAAATTCTCACCTGTGAGTGAATCATGCTTCACCAAAAAAAGACAATTACAAAGCATAGTATTCAATGATTGTTATTAAAACTCATTGCTGATGCCCTTGATCGTTATACTTATTAAGCAAAGAGAACAAACATTATAGTATTTGTAATTGAGGAAAGGAAATACACTAATATTTAAATGAATAATAATTAAAATTCTAAATTGTGAAATCTTTTTTATGTGATTCAACAAAAACGGATTTATATATGCATGTACCATTTTACGAAGCAGAATATGTTATATGATCAACATACATTTTGTTTATATTTATTTTGTCTTTGAATTAATAATAAACTTTTTTTTCTTCACTACAAATATTCGTCTTTTAGCATTCTCATTTGCAAAAACAACTTTAAAAATGCCTTGTCCAGTTGTCCTATCCCCGGAGAATTCACTGAATGAGAGGTTTGCAATTTTGGAAAAGTTCAAAACAAATTAAATAGAATTGGTAACAATAATTCTCTTCGCAGATCATGCATAGTTGCATACTGTGTGCTTTGTATAGTCAATCAAAGACAATCTTTCACCTGTTCAAGAATACATCTAATTAAAATACACATGTCTTTCTGTATATAGATGACAGCTAAATATTATTAAATCATATAACATTTTTTATTTTTTGTTGTCAACTTATCATGAATTCACTTTTTATTTCTAAGGCCTCTCTTCGTCCATCCAAAGTCTTATGTAATCTTTTTTATACACTTTTTTTTATTTGTTTTATTTTGAAATTGTTTCTTTTGAATTTAACAAAAATTAAATTTTAGACTTTTAAATTATAAAAATTTTAATATTATATCTTAAAACAATATTTTTCAAAAACAAAACTTAATAAAAAAAGACATAAATAAATATATATCTAACTATTATTTTTATGTGAATGGTGTTGAACAAGTTGAAATTGTAACATAAAAAAATCCATGAATCAAAACCAGTTCATATGCATTATAATTGGTTACAGAAGTTTTGCAAGTCACGGGAAGAGATGAATTAAATTAAGGTGCCGTAGTGGTGATAATAATACATGCATATGATACATGATGTATCGAAAGTGAAATAAGGTGTACGTCTATTCTCAGTTACTGTGATATTTAAACAATGGTTTCTGCAGATTGTTGTAAGCAACGAAGAGACATTTTGAAACTTGTCTACATCATTTGGGTTTCTTTCATTATCTCTCTCCTCATTTTTCATTGACTAATTAATTGCCTTTCTTAATTGATTGGTTCTTTTTTTTTTTGTTTTTTTTGGTAAATTGATTGGCTCTTACTTATCATGGATGATGATGTTACAATTGCATAGTCCTAGCAATACAATGCTGGCCCATTAGCATAACTGGCTTATTACACTTCCATTTTTCATGATACATTGTACAAGCCAGCATGCCGGTGATCCATGATACGAATATTCCACCTTCTAACCACATATATATTGACTTCATTATTCTTTTCCTAATTAGTCATTAATTAGGTTTAGCTAAATCATACTAGTTCTCTAAAAATACTGTTTTGATTAACAGCTAAGGTTATTGATCGTTAAACACTTCTAAGAAATGATATAGTAATGCATGAATCCTGATCTGAACACAAAATAAGATACGACACAAGATAAATGAACGAATACATAAATTTTAAATTTTTATAGGACATGATTACATGATTTATATATAAATAAATATATTTTTTAGATAAATTATAATAATATTTTGATACATTAAGAATATTTAAATATAAATTAATTTTTTAATTATAAAATATTCAAAATATATTTTATTTTAATAAATAATAATATATACTAAAAAATAATTTTTTATTTTTTATTAAGGCACAAAAGATACGTGTGTCAAGCAAGTAACAATATCTGAAGCACTGTAATTAATTTCTTTTAAAAAATCTTATTTGCATACCAAATCAGTAACTATGTATTTATATATAAATATATTATTTAATTTATTTTTAATGTATATTTATATTTAAACATATATTTTATAAAATAACTAATTTAATAACTATTTTTTATATACATATAATATTATTATTAATAACAATGCAAAAAATAACATAAGAATAATATTTTTTTGGTTTTCCTATTCTTTGTATGCTCTATTGATCTATACAATACTTTTATGATAAACTTATAATAAAAACTTTGAGAAATATAATTATTTATATTACTCTTCTTATCCACTTAAGTTAGTGGAAGTCTCAGACAATTAAAATCTTTTCTTGAAATATGCTTTCATTTTTATGACAATTGCGTCAACATTTTTTAGACTTCCAAGTTTTATAGAACCTTAGTTTTATTTATTTTAATTTGCTTGCTTATTAGGTAGTTAGGTTTACAAAATAAAACTTAAAATTGTGATTGTTAGGATGCCTAAAGTCCTAAAAGCATTTATTTTTCGTGCCGGCCAAAATAAAACCCTTTTCGTATTGCAGTATGAAAAAAATAAATAAAGAAAATTTCAACCCTGCGCATAGTAGCAAAACTGAAATCAAAGTGCCCTAGTTGAGCTAGTTCGGTCTTGGCTGTCTCATATATATGTCTTGGCCTTCACAGGGAATTAGCTAGTCGAATTAAAATATACAATATAGGAACGTATTGTCGCACTCTCATAATTTTAAAAATTATCACAAAATTCAATAACGGAGGGTTATATTAAAATCTTTTTTATATTAAAAAAAATTAACTATAACACATGAGAGACACACACACAATATGTCATATATTGCTAATTTAAAAGGTCAATCAAGCATCTTATAATACATAATATTATTTATAATATCATTATGATATATAATATTTAACGTGATATATTATTATTTAATTAACAAAAAATTAATTTAATTTATATTTTATTTTATAAGATTAATATAATTAATTTAATTTATCATAAATCAATTTAAAAAATAATAAAATTTTAAGAACGAGAATTTGACGATTTATTATTATTATTATTATTATTATTATTATTATTATTATTATGTGTACGTGTATGTGTTATGTGAAAATTGAACAGAAAATTAATTATTCGAGATAAGATCGGAAAGAGATTTATTGGAAACATTTCAGGTGCACTGGGAGTACCGGTGCTCCAGTTATTTTAATCGTTAATCTGAATTATAAAAAATATATATAATATATATTAATTGAAATCAACGGTTAAAACAACTGATGCACCGGTACTCCCCGGTGCACTTGAAATGTTTCCGTGACTATTAATTAATAAATCTCTTGGTGGATAGCCATCACAGTTACACTTCACAACAACCGCAACAAGCAAAAGCATGAAAGGCAAGAAAAAAAATTTTTTTTTTTAGGTTTTAAGGCAAGAAAAATCAGCCAAAAAAACTATTATTTTAATAAAATTATTTTGATGAAAAATAGAATAATATTTTTATATTCATTAAATTAATTTTATTTATTTAAACATATTAATTATTTATAATTGAAATTATCATAAAATAAAAAATATTTGACACCATTCTCTTAAATTTAGTCCCGTCTTTTATTTTTTTTCTTTTTTTAAAAATAAAAGTGGAGATATTAAATTTATTTATTTTTCCAAAAAAAAAAAAAGAAAAAAATTGATTTAAGTCTCTCAAATTTTGCTCTTTCTTTTGAGCCTCATATTCCTATTATTTATCTCATTCTCTTTGATATTATACTTTATTTGATAGGAACATAATTTTTCTTTATATCTTAATCGAATTATTTAACCATTTTTGTTCCAATAAAAATTATATTCATACATTTGAAATCAGTTTTACATTTGATTTTAATTTGCTTATAAATTTTAATTATAAAAAAATTAATTTACGATAACATATCTTAAGGATAAAATAATTATAAATATTTTTATAATCGGAACAAAATTTAACTCAACTACTTCAAACTTTTTGAGATACAAATAATAATTATATTATACTTAATATATTTATTATTATTTTTTTTTATTGTATCTCTTAATCTAACATATTAAAAACTAATCTGTTCTATATTTGAGAATAATTTGTATAGAATATGACATTAAATATTTTTATAAACATAATGTTAATTATGTTAAATAGTAATCATATGAGAATAATTTTCCAAAAAAAATGGAGACTTTCAAATTTCAATTAGCTTACAATTTTTGAATTTGACAAAAAAATGGTACTTACAAGGAATCCAAATAGTTAAATCAATCAAAATTTAAAATGTATATGATTAAGATAAGGTAATATACTTCAGTAGAATAGAAGTTCCACTTAATATTTGGTAGAAGATATCTTATAATTCAATAATGCTCTCAGAAAAATGTGATTGCTCTGACGAATTGAAGTACTTGAGACTCAATTGGAAGCAATGAATGTCTGAACCGTAACCAAAAAAAAAAAAAATTGATAATGAATTTTACTAGACTTGAATAAAAGACTAAAATTATTAGTGTATTATGTTAATTAAATGATGAATTCAATGCACTCTAACTTATGAGCGCTGTAAATCATTGACTATATGATGATGAGTCCAATAATGTCAAAGGCACATGCCTTATGCCTATGCATCTTGGGATTAACAAAGATGAGATAGACTTCTTTTTAGGAGACTCTAGAAATTAACAAAAAAAAAAAAAAAAAAACCATGTCAATCTCAAAGAAAAAAACTATAAAGGCATCAAAGCACCCCTTATAAGTTTTGCACATACCTTATGCCTTGTGCTTACTGAATTTCTTTAAAAGAATCTTCACTTCAATATAATCTCCACTACAGCCTTATACATTTATCAATTAAAGATTCATGATAATGGCATCAAAGTACCGTTTGATTGTTATTCCACCACCCCTTCAAGGCCACATGACACCTATGCTTCAATTAGCCACCATCCTTCACTCCAAAGGCTTCTCCATCACCGTGGTACACACCAAATTTAATTCTCCTGACCCAACTAACCACCCTGATTTTACTTTTGTATCCTTCCATGACGGTTTATCCGATTCATACACCGTTTCTTCTAAGAACTTTATTCATATTTCTTCATACCTCAACACCAATTGTGTCACACCACTTAAGGAGATTTTGGTTAGGATCATTAAGGAAGAGAAAATTTCATGTGTTATCTATGATGGTTTAATGCACTTCATTGATTCTGTGGCTAGAGAACTCAACCTTCCTACCATGCTCTTCAGAACTACATGTGCTACTAATTATCTCTCTTACCATTGGTTACCTACGTTACAAAGAAACGGATATCTTCCCTTACAAGGTATTCAATTTATATATTATGTGAATGCATGCTTCTATGATAATTAAATTAAAGCTAGAGTTTGTTTATGTGTGTTCTAATTAATTGTGTTAAGAGTATATATCATCTTAATTAGCTCTTTGCTCCAACGAGAAATTCTTTCAAATTTTTGGAGTATATTTAATGAGTGTTTTAAAAGCAATTAATTCTTATTTTTAGTAGTTGGAAATTAATTATATATATCAAACAAAGATGAATAATTGTGTTATTTAAATTTTACATGTTCTAACATACAATAAAGACGTGTTTTACATGATAACTCAAACTTAAATAAAGACTATGTCATAGTATTGTTTTATGAGTTTTGCTATATTGTTTATTTAATATAAGAATATTTTATTTAAAATTAAAAAATTAAAAGTTTTATTTCAATTAACTTCAACAACAATTCCATTTAAGTGGACAATCAAAAAGTAACAAATTTAATATAGAGCTTAAAATTGTAATTTTTAAAATTTTAAATATGTAAAGTTGTTAGTTTATTTTTGTTGTGCCTTTTAGCAAAATTGAATACTAATGAGCCATATGGCAAAGTCAATATTGTACAACCGAAAGTAGAAAGTATGAGGCTACAGCTATTCACACGAAGTGGTAGCTATCAAAAAGGAAAACAAAATAGAAATATGTATCTATTTTTAGAATAATAATATGTGCATAATTTTAGAAATATATATAATATAATTGCTTCTTTAATATAGTTTTTAAATAATAAAATATAATCACTTGTAAATATTTTTGAAATATGTATTAGGAATGAAATTATAAGCAACTAGTAATAAGTGTATATTTATGAATTAAACATGTTTATATAAATGTGTTGATTTTAAGTTGAACAAAAATCCTTAACTGGCTAGAAATTTTGTTGGCAGATTCTAGCTGTGTGTGTATGGAGATGGTGGAAGGACTTGAACCTCTACGATTCAAAGATTTACCAATTTTTAATTTGGGAGAATCTGAAACAGATATCATGGTGAAACAAGCAACTGAATCACTCTCAGTAAAGCCATCATTAGGTGTCATCTTCAACACTATCGAATTCCTCGAATCTTCATCGCTCCAAAAACTTCGGAACCTCTACAAAGTTGGTGTGTTTCCCATAGGACCCTTACACATGTGCATGACGTCATCAGAAACACAAGAAAAGAATAATAATTGTTCAACAAGCCTCGTGAAAGAAGACTATAGCTGCATAACATGGCTGAACGAACAAGAGCCACGTTCAGTTCTGTATGTGAGTTTAGGAAGCATAGCAAGTTGGGAAGAAAAAGAACTAATCGAAGTGGCTTATGGTTTAGCAAACAGCGAACAAAAGTTTCTATGGGTGATAAGACCAGAAACAATAAAGTCGATTCCGGAAGAAGTGAAAAGTGCGGCAAGAGAGAAGGGTAAAATAATAAAATGGGCACCGCAGAAGGAAGTTCTGGCGCATAGAGCAGTGGGAGGGTTCTGGAGCCACTGTGGATGGAACTCGACGTTAGAAAGCGTGTGTTTTGGGGTTCCGATGATGTGTCAGCCGTACTTTGGGGACCAAAGAGTGAACGCGAGGTTGGTGAGTGATGTATGGAAGGTGGGGATAGAGTGCTCAGAGATGAGGATAAGAAAGGATGAGGTGGAAGGTGCGGTGAGGAGGATGATGGTAAGTGAAGAAGGAAAGTTGATGAGGGAGAGAGCGGTGTTGATGAAGGATAAAATTAGGGTAGGTATTAGAGATGAAGATGCTTTAAATAAGCTTGTTCATACTATCATAATGTCTTCTTCTAATTCTTCTACACCACACAATAATCATAACTCGTCATAGTCATAGCCTCCATCTACAGTACATTACCTCTTTATTTTCACGGTGTAGCTCATGATAATATATTAGATTGTTTAAAAATATTATTTGTATATTAAAATGGAAAAGTCTAGGGGCCAGCAACTTTGTGAAATTCTGGCCAGCATATAACCATCAAAGAAAAGTGAGCCATTGGATGAAATTTCACATCCATCTCACACCATTAAAACTATCATTGATGGCTATTTGATGGCTACAAATCACAAAGTTGCTGGCCCCCTAGCATTCCTCTATTAAAATTAGTCACTAAAATCAATCACTAATATATTTACACTAATATATTTATGTATAAATATATGTGTAATATAATTTATTTTATATATGTATCTATATCTCAATATATATTTTATATTGATAATTAATTTGAGTGGTTAATTTTAATATTAATCTAACATATCTCTACATTGTTTTGCATACTAGAATGTTCTTCTGTTGGTTCTTTGGACACACCGGTGTTTTTTTACGTTTTAAAAAAACATATTTCTTGTACAAACTGAAAAAAGATGTTTATACATATCCTTATGTAAAGTTACAAGCTTCAAATAAATGTATAGTTTATTATGCATTGACTTTTAAAATTAATATTTGTACATAAAAATTATTAAAATTAGTTATATATAAATATGTGTTATTTAATTTATTTTTATTATATATTTTATTTTAATATATATTTTATATTAGTAACTAATTTTAATATATATTTAATATAATTGAATTATTTTATCCAAAAAAAATAGTTAGTTTTTTTATAAAAAAATATTAGAATATTATTAGAATTTATTATTTTACAGTTAATCATTAATATTTAAAAATATAAACTAAAAAATATTATTGAATTAATAGACTAAAAAAATTAAGTTAATAACTAACAATATTAGTCAAAAATAATAAATTCTGATAATCTTATAATATTTTTCTACAAATGTTTATAAATTAATTATTTTTTAATTTTAGTTTAACTAAATCGAGTATTTTAATTAAACTGTTTGCCTGACACACACCATCAATAATCAAGCAAGATTATCTAGGCTTACTTATTTACGTGAAGATTAACCCTAAATATTTTTTGCATTGATAAAACAGTGCAAGACTTTTTCATTATGAAAAACTTTTCTTCATTAGTAATATATATGTGGTGCGTGTTTTTATATTTTAAATTAAGTAAACACGTTTCATGATTCAAAAATATGTAATTCGATATCACATGTAGAAGTTTATAACCGATTTTTTTTCGTCACCCAATGTAATTAAGACATTTCTTGTGTTTATATATGCAATGGATTAGGGGACTAAGATTACGAGAATTGTAATGATATGATTTCCTAATTCCTAAACATTGTATGATATGCCTATTTAATTTGACCAAACGTATATGAGAAAATAGTGTCACATTAATAATGGGCACGGCCCACCTATACCATAGCATGTGTGAGTAAGTAAAGTATACAGGGGTAGGCAGATTCATTCAATTTATGTTATCGGAGATATAACCATTTATTTTGTATTCTGTTCTTTGTTTACGCTTAAACTGATTGGATGAGACAACATAAATAATTTGAGCTATCTTTTCCCTTCTTCCCTCTCCTCACTAGATATGTAGCAACAACGCCGTACTCCAAGTCTGATCTCCACTATATCCTTTAATTTGACACACTTTTTTCACTGGTAGGTTCAATGAAGTTCTAGTTTTGTGTTTTTTTTTTAATCTAATGTTGTAAAGTCTTAGTTGATTATTGAAATTATTGTTAGTTGTTTGAATGATACTTGGTTAAAAAAAGCTAACAAAACCAGCCCAACAACTCAACAAGTTGCCATTCATAAATGTATAGGAAGTAGTTAAATACTGATGCATGCTGAGAGCAGCATCCGCAAGAGTCAAGACGACGGAGGCGAACTTGTATAACACAATTAATAGGGTTGAAAAACGTCTACGTTCATTCTTCCCAAAGATTCAGATTAATGGTTAAGAAGAATGGAAAAGTCTACAGGGCCAGCAATTTTATTGCATTTTGGCCAGCATGTAACCAGCAGAAAAATGTGAGTCATTGGATGAAATCTCACACCAATATCACACCATCAAATCATTATTGATGGCTAGTTAATGGCTACCAATTACAAATGTTGCTGGCCCTAGCATTGCTCAAGAAAAATTATTTCAGATTCTAAGGGTAATAATAATTTGTTGACCTTATGAGTTTAGTTGCTTTTAATAACCTATCATTTTCCTCTTAATAACCGTAAGGAGATCAAACCCAAAATCTCATAATTCACTCATACCCTAATACATACCTCTTGCAACTCATCCGAGTCTTAGAACCTAAAACCCACTGAATAGTAACTAAGTGGTAAACACTAACATTTCATACGTACATTAGTTAAACCGCACACATATGGTATACATTCTTAACATACATACAGTGATAACACGAACATTGCATTAGTGTAAGGAAGCAAACAGAGAATCAATCAGAGCCTTCAATCTCAACGACCCTAATGTTGGAGGCTTGTTGATACTTGGGAACAGTGATAAGCAGAACCCCGTTGTGCATATTGGCCTTGAGTTGCTCAAGGTTAGCGTCATCAGGTACCTTGAATCTGCTCATGAAGTTGCCGCTTTCCACGCTCACCTGAAGCACCCTCTCCTCTTGGAGCTCAACCAGAACGTCCTCATCGGTGAAGCCAGGTAGCACCACCTTCCACACGTGTGCCTTCGAATTCTCCCTCCAGTCCAAGCGGGTGTTCACGGATGACCCCAATCCCAAACCCGACAACATGTTGGAAAACGGGGCGGGCATGAAGTGGAAGGGGTCCCACAGCTCCATACGGGAACCCAAGAATGCATCAACCAAAGAGTTAGAGCCCTCGCCCTCACCATCCTGCTTGATTGGCACTATCGACATCCTCAACCCACTCTCTTAACTCATCACTCTTCACACTTTCACAGCCTTTAATCTCTCCTCACTCACCGACTCAGAATGTTCCAGAATGCACCCCCTTTACCATTGGATACGGAAGGGTAATTTTGTCATTTCATGGATCTAGAACCTACTGCTGCTTCATTTTTTTAATTTTTTGGAATGTTGGTCTTGTTTTTTCTTTGTTGGATTAGGCCCATAGGAACATTTGTTTTTTTACTCAAGTGCACCTTGTTGGGCTTGTGAGCCCATATTCCATTAACCCTGTCCAAAAAGAAAAAAGAAAAAATAATTATGACGGGAGAATAATGCAGCACATGTGGAGGAGGGCAATAAGTCAATGAAGGGTAGGATGGGATTCTGATTTCTGAGCTCTGAGCATATATTATTTCTTAATATGTGAATCATATAATTAAAAGGCAACCTGGATAGTCACCAAAAAAAAAAAAAAGGCAACCTGGATGTAAATTAATAGTAAAAATATGATTAACTATTATTATGGCATAGCTAGGGTTATCATTCTATGATTAAATAAAAGTGACCATAGTCATCACTCATCATCATCGATCATATGAAAGATGATGCCTTATTGGCCACCTCGTAGCTAGTCATGGAGAAGTTCTTGACCTGAATCATTGTGCAATATGCTCTCAATAATTGGAGTCCAGACCAGACATCTCAGGCTGCCGCTACCCGCTGGCTAGTACATTTTATAATGTCATATCTATTAGATTTTATAGTAAAGTAGAATCTACTAGTCATTATTATATGAGGAGTGTTAGGACCAGTAGTATGATGTGTAGTTATTAATTAGTCTTTATCAATATTTTTTATAGTATGAGATAATATTTAATGCGTAAAATTATTTATTTTTCTTTTGATGGTTAAGTACTGGTCAAATTTCAATAAAAGTGCTTATTCCTTAGATTTTTTCTTATTATATTTACTTGTTTTTTTTTTTCTATTTTTTTCCTTTCCTGAACTATAATTCAGATTGAATTTGGATTCTTTTTAAGTGAAAAAATTGGTAGAGTGTAATCACTATTGATTTTGTAATTTTTATAAAATGTATATCCTATTATCTTAATTTAAAAGTGATTAATTCTTTATTTTAAATGATTTTTGATCCGTTCAGATTATTATTTTTTATTGTGTTACTTAACTCTTTACTTTAGAGAATCTTCCGTTCAAATTATTATTTATTATTGTGTTATTTAACTTCTCACTTTAAAAGATCTTGATCCGTTTAAATTATTTTTTATTATTTTATTACCTAACGATTTATTTTTTTATCAAAAATGCTATTTGTACACTAAAATCAGTCACTAAAATCAACTACCAATATATTTGTATATAAATATATATGTGATTTAATTTATTTTTAATATGTATTTATATTCTAACATATAAATAGCTGATTTGATGACTGATTTTAGTGTACACTTAGCTTAACTCTTTTTTTACGTATAACATAGAGGTTTGGCGTACAGCATGCATGTGCCACAGACAAGGAGTCAAATTTCAGACATTGTTAACTCTTGTTAATATGGTAATGACAACTGTCAACAAAGAAATTAATAATTAGGATTAGGGATTAAGGATAACAATTAGCATTACCTTATGTCTTGAATTAAATACAAATACCCCTTTGATCTGGAGAGGAGTAAGAGCAAAATAAATTATTATTTGCGCTTGAAAATATTGTTGATGCCAAGACGTTAGTTCGTTATGTTAAAATTAAGATTATGCCTTAATATCAGTATTATACACATCTCACATGTTCAAATTTCAGTAACCTTTTATTGCCAAACATTCCATGTATAATTGTATATGAGCCAAAGAGGGACGAATTAGTATTAGTTAGACAAAAATAATTAATATGTAATAATATGCGAAGAGTTGGTGAGAAGCATGGTCACAATTGGCATCAAAAGTGGTTGATTAAGCAAGTGCAAGTACCATCATTACAGCGTTCGGATCTTATTGGTAATAATGATGTCCGGCTTTAAACCCTCACCTTATATTCATCGTATAATTAAACCCTTCAATAATCTTATCATCCATTGCTTTTCAAGTATCTCCTCTGTTTCATATGGCCCTAGCTAGATGTATATATGTTATCTTATTCGCTTTCGGTTTCGATTTTGTGCTCCATAGTAACATAATAATGACAACATTGATCTCAATTGTCAAGCGCTCCCTCGAAAGGAGAATATACTTTTCTTCCCTTTAATTATTTAATTAACAGTACTTTAGATGATTTTACTTCGCAACAACAAAAGTGCAAGTTTGGTCCTATTCTATATTTTTACTTACTTACTTACTTTCCATGATCTAACATATATTTTTACTTAGTAGGTTTGAGCTAATAAGTGTTCACGAGATAGCGACATTAAGACTCTATTTGTTAGTTTGTGTTTTTAGGGTTTTATACATTAAAATAAGAGGAGTGATAGGAGTCAGCAACTTTTGTGATTTGTAGTCATCAATAATATTTTTAATAGTGTGATATTTCATCCAATAGTGTGGAATTACTCACTTTTCTTTTGCTGGTTACATGCTGGCCAGAATTTAATAAAGTTGCTGGCCTCCTAAACTTTTCCTTAAAAATAATACTGCATATCTAAGTCTTTTTGTTAATTAATTTCAATTAAGTTGATCTAATATAATAAAAATCAATTATGATTAATATTATTTTAAATCTTATTATTTAACTTAATTGGATTTAATTTATAAAAAAACTTAAATATGTAACATTACTCAAACATAAAATTAAAGCATATTTGTCATCTGAATTATGTTAGGTAACTAATGACTTTTTTGAACAACATGAATAACAGACCCTAAAATTGACCATATTCAAATAAAATACACTACATCCCCAAATTACTCACCTAAATTTTAATATTAGAATAATCATCCACACACATAGTAAAGTAAACATCCAATATATTAATTATTCACATTATTTAATATTTTTATTGTCTACCTATACTTTTCTTTGTCCTATACTAAATTCAAGCCCAAAAAAAATGTATAAAAACACTAAAATAGCCTATCATAAAATTGTATAATCAATATTAAACATCCATTAACACTTCATAAAGGTGCAATACCATGATGAGGACAACATATTCTATCGAAAAGTTTTGAAGTATACTAGTACATCAGTGTGAATTTTAACTGTTAATCTTAATTATATATTTTATATATATTTTTTATAATTAAAATTAACAGTTAAAAATTACTGAAACACTAATATATCAATACACTTAAAAGTTTTTCTATCCTATAAATAGAGAATAAAAAAAAAGCATTTTCAATTATTATAATAAAATAATATTTTACTCGTTAAATCATCAAAATGTCTTTATTGATATCAACTCTAGTTCATACTTCATTCATTAGAGAAAATGAGATTTCGAATTACTTACTTAGTGAGTTTGCTAAATTTACGAACAATATCTTAATTTTTTATTGTTTTAGTAAATTCTAAGACTAAAAATATAAAAATAAAAAACATTTTATTAAATAAAACAAATTCTAATTAAATTTAACACGGTTTATGACGATTATACGGCATGGAAGAACCTCGTAATATGCTAAAACATAAGTACACATCACAAGTGAATAGTTTTGTGTCGTGTTTCTCTTCGGATAATATATATTTTTAGAATTATTAAACTCAATTGAGAGTGGTGTACCTACAAATAAAAAATAGAAAAGATAATAGAGGTTATTTACGTCCAAATATGAAAATGGAAGCCAGCACCACCTCTGCCATTGCCTACGCCGAACGTCAAAGAACAGAAGAATCCAAATCGGAAGCAAGAAAAGGCAAATACGAAATTATCAAAACCGGAGAAAAAATGAAAATGGAAAATAAAGAGATAAAAAGGAACATAATTGAATTGAATAATTCATCTGAATAAGGACACTTATAAACGACGATTTATCCCTTGTGGGCCAACTGCAGTCCAATCGAACGGCCCATACATAGGATGGAATACTTAAGTGGGTCCCATTTAAGCCCATCTTTGGCAGAATGGGCCCACCATTATTTTAAATAACACTTTCCACAAAGGCAACCCAATAAAATGTGGGTTCAAGTGGGGCCCGAAGTACATACTCTCTCTCTTTCTCTCTGTTTACTCTCGGCGCCTGTCTCTCTCATGTCCATCACCGTATTAAACATAAAAATTTATGTTTGAATAAAACATCTAAAAAATTAAGATATAAGGTAATAAATTTGTGCTTTAAACACAACAAATTTAGATTGTCTTAAATGAAAAATTTAAGAAAATGATAAAGTAAGAATTTAATTATTATTAAATTTGTAATTTTTATAAAATATGTATTTATTATTTTAATTTAAAAATAATTAATTTTTTATTTTATTATTGTATAACTTTTTTTATTTTAAATAATCTTAATTCACAAGTAGTGTGGACTCTAATTTTAAAATATTTTATTTCTTATCTCACATGTATTATTGATATTAACAAAGTAAATATATTTTGGGATATTGGGACATAAATATAAAAATATAGATACAAATTTTTATATCTTTTATTTGAAATGACAAAATTTTGCAGATTTATGTGTTTAAAACAGAACCTATTATTTGTATTTTATCCTTATTCAAAATATCTCTTTTTTCAGTTTTTTATTTATTTCTGTATTTCTATTAGAAAAAAGAAACTGAAAAAACCCTTTTGAGTTTATTTTTACGTTATATATTTTGTATTTATAACTAACAAAAATTATTATTTAAGATAAAAGTATAAATCAAAGATATGTTTTTGAACAATTCTAAGAAATGAATTATAATATAAACCAATTCAGTTAATTTTTTTATTTTAATTTTAAAATATAAAAAAATAGGAATAGTGGAAAAAAAATTTTTTTTATGTAACTATCATATTTTTTAATTAGTTAGTTATAATTGACTATATCCCAAGTTAATTTTCTAATGGAATCTTATATTTTTTTTTATTATGTATAAATTATATGAATTGTTTGCTAATGAGTTATAGTTCAAATGACATAGTCTTTCCATACTCATTTAAGAGGTTGCGTTTTCAAGTCTCCAATCTTTGGTAAAAAAATATTATATGAATTATTTTACATATTTTTATATAATTGACTGATTTTTAATATATATATATATATGTGATGGTGTATTTTTAAAATTTTGGTAAAAGCTAGTAAAAAAAAAAGCCAAAAAAAAAAATATTGACCATTAATTTCACAAAGGTACGTAAATAAATTAAAAAACACAAACAATAAATGTAATTTAGAAAGCAAACCACCCTTTTGTTTCAACCTTGGGATTGATCTGAAGCCATCTGACCCCACTTCCCTCTTCTCAGTCTCACACATGTTACATTACAGGCTTACAGCTACTTCTCTAGTACATTTTCAGTGCATTTGTATTACCAGATACACACTCACATGTTCAATGCTTCTTTCTTTTTCTTCTATGGAGTTAAAAAACAAATAAAAATAGCAAAAACAGTTCTCTGTCTTCTCTCTCATTGTTTATTTATGATGAGTGTGTGAACGCGTCTGAAAGCTCAGTGTCTTGTAGCAGGTGATATTCTCTGAAAGCCCCCTTTTTTGTGGTCTATAAACTTAACACTCTGAACCCTCTGAGTGAGTGTGAAGAAGAAGAAGAAGAAGGAGGAGGAAAAAAGAGAAAAGGTTTGAGTCCTTTCACTTTGGTATATGCATTCTCATTATTAGCATTCTCCATTATTACTCTTTTGTTGGATGCTATGTCCTTTTGCAACACCGACACTACTCCTTCCTTCTCCTCCAAAGCTCTCACCTTCTCTCCATTCTCCATACTCACTCCCTCTCTGGTACGCATTCTCTCCTTCAAAATCTCAACTTGCCTCTTTTCTATGTTTCTATGCCTTCAAAAGAAAGGCACAGTTTTTTGTTCTTATTTTTTATTGTTGTTAGTATTAGTTAGTTTATTATTAGAAATGTTTTTATGGGCATGTGCAATTCTGTCCTTTGAGAATAATGAGGGCCTAGTAGTGTTGTGTAATATGATTTTGAACTTTGAAGAGTGTAATAGCTAGCTCTAGCTGTGGATCTTTGTCTCTTGCAGAGTTGTGGCAGGGGAATTTGATTTGGATCAAGACGGGTCCTTTTGCCTTATCTCTGATTTTTCTTTATATTTTCAACATTGTGATTTGCCTTGTTTGATTTATATGGACCACTTCTCTTACCACTTGGTTGTGGCTTTGTGATTTCACTTTCCTCCATACCATACTTAAACTTACCTATTATCTTGGTGCAATTCATTTCTTTTACTCTTGCATCTGGCTTTTCTCTCATCTTAAGCTATGTTAAGTCCACTTCAGTCACGTGTTATCATATTATCATCTTCAATTCAAAGACAAAAGACTTGTGTAGTGTATGCATCAATTCAGTGCAGATGGCTATAGTTGAGACATTATCTTTACTCCTTGGTTTCAACAGTTGTCAGGAAAAGGATTTTTCTTGGACATTTATTATGCTTTCTTAGCTCATAGATTCTCTGTCTCAGGCATTGTGCTTTCATGTTTTAGATCTACTTTAATGCCATGAATCTAAGTTGGTGCTGTTATGACAAATGGCATTAATTATTGGTTTTGCTCTTGGTTCATGTTAGAGTTAGACACTCCTGATGTATTGTTCCCATTCTTAGCATGCAATAATTGAGTTAGCTTGATATATTTGTTACTATTAGAAGTTTGATTCTTCAAGTATAATACAGTTGTGATGCAGAGTGACAAGCTACATTTTTTTTCTCAACTGCTATCTCTTTCAAAGTGACGAAGGTGGTAGATTGTTTAGGGGCTGGAGGTCAAGTAATTTTTGCAGCTGATGGATTGTTGTCAAACCTGAAGACAAATTTCAGAAACTATCTACTACAGCCATGAGTAGAAAGCTTTTTGACCAGTTGAAGTCAGAGGAGTCTCGATATCATCCTTGTCATGAAGTTATCAGAAATGAGGAAGACAGCACATGGAGTCACCTCAAGCATGGGAACGGTGGAAGGGAAAGCGATGATGATGAGCTGGTTAAGTACATGTCGAATTTGCCAGGTTATCTGGAGAGGGGGAAGAAGAATAGGGAGAAAGTGTTGAATGTTGGCGTTCTTGATTGGACCCGTCTAGAACAATGGCAGTATAGCCATAAATATGTGTCTCATAAAAGTGGCAGCAGAACTTCTACATCTAGTAATGCCTCCTCTTCTGTTTCGACAGATCGGTTATCTTGTTCTTCTAACAGAGGTAACAGTCATTGTGCTTCTGGTCAGAGAAAAAACAACCCTTCACTACAAGCTCATTTCATGGCATCTCCAATGCAAAGCCACTCTGAAGCCATCAAATCCTCTAGACAAAGTGTCGGAAAACGTCAGAATTTTACAGGTTGCCATGGCAATCCAGATGCACAGAGCAGATATGTTAACACAGATGGTTATCTTGCTTGGAACAAGCCTAGTAACAGACTGAAAGGTTGCGACAGGAAATACTTGGGTCAATTTGTTAGTAAAGAAAGTGACATCTTTCCGAATGATCGAATGTATGAGGCAGCATTGTGTGGGGATAGGATGGGAGTAAGCATTCAAGATGGTGGATTGGAGAAAAGATCAGAAACTTTGAGAAGACCAAACATTGATGCTGTTGTACAAGGTGCACTCAGGAAAAGTGAGCCAGTTCCTCATTTTCCTAGAGAAGTTGCTCGAAAGAGTCATTGTGCTGTCCCTTATATGCATACATCCTTGACTGAAAAGTTTAGTCGAATGAGCTTTTCAGAAAAGCCTAGGGAATTTTACCACAAAGAATTTGATTATGATGTTCCGCACTCCTGTCCTTTACCAGATGAACTTAGCTATGACAATAATTCTCAGTATCAAGGATCAGGTTTCAGTTCGACAGATCTGGAAAGTATCAAAGTTCCTGCTTCAACTTTCTCATCACCCTTATCTACTTTCTCATCACCCATGTCGGTCAAGATGAGCATAAGTCCATCCAGAGTTAGTAAGACCGAAGAAAAGAAGCCAACCATAGGCTCCACTTCATCTGCAAATGAGCCTCACCAGGGATCAGACCCGAAAGTAATGCCTGAAAAGTCAAGAAGCTCTTCACCTTTTCGTCGATTAAGCCTCAACATTGGCCATACAAGCAAAGGTTCTACCTCTAAAGAGGCTGGGCACATGTCACATTTGAGCTCCACACCAGCTCTTAAATCAAACATGCAAGATGTGAGGGGCTATGTTAGATCAAACGCTTTAGGCGATGATAAAGCTTGTGATGCAGGAAGAAGAAAATCAAGCCCATTGAGGAGGTTACTGGATCCATTGCTGAAACCAAAGACAGCTAAAAGCCGTCCTTCGATGGATTTAGCTCAGAAGGATTCGGTATCAATGAACAAGAATTATATCTCGGTTAATGGGAATCTTTCCAGTCAAAAGGCAGACAAAGCATTAGACAGGGATTATAGCTCAGCTAATGCCATTGATTCCTCAAAGGACAAGCATCACGTCGCATCAGCAACTCAAGCATTTCTTAGAATTGCTGTGAGGAATGGCATGCCTCTTTTCACATTTGGTGTGGACAACACTGACAGAAACATTCTTGCAGCGACAGTGAAGAACTTAAGCTCCTCAGGAGAAGATGAATGCAACTGTATCTACACTTTTTACACCTTTAGGGAGGCTAAGAAGAAGAATGGAAGTTGGATGATTCAAGCAGGAAAAAACAAAGGCTCTGACTACATTTCTCATGCTGTTGCCCAAATGAAGGTATCTGACAAACATGGAGACAATTTGGACTCCTATAACATGAAAGAGTTTGTTCTGGTTTCAGTGAAGTTAGTGCAGGGAGATGATCAAGTCACCGATTATCAGCCGAATGACGAGCTTGCTGCCATTGTTCTCAAAACACCTAAATCTATCAGTTTCATCAATGATGCACATCAAGGAGTGTATCGGAACGATAGCCAGGATCCTGTCCATGCAACAGTTTTGCTTCCAAGTGGGGTTCATAGTCTTCCTAGTAAAGGTGGGCCTTCATCTTTGATCGAGCGCTGGAGATCAGGCGGATCATGTGACTGTGGTGGCTGGGATTTGGCCTGCCAACTTAAAATCCTTTCTAATGAAAATCAAGCCAGAAAAAAACCAAGATCATCCAAGGCTTATTTTGCAGATAAACTTGAACTCTTCCTCCAGGTACTTAATAAGCTTATCAAATTCTCAAGTTCCCTTGTTATGAGTTAAGTTGAGTTTATGAGCTAAGCTTTATGATTTAAGTTTGTCTTTCTACAACGTTTTCAATGTCTTTTTCTTGCTAACCACAGGGGAACGAACAAGAGCACCGGTCCGCATTCAGTTTGACACCCTTGAAGCATGGAATGTATTCAGTGGCATTTGATTCATCACTCTCACTTTTGCAAGCATTCTCCATCTGCATAGCATTGATGAAGAGTAAGATGCCAGTGCCATATGAGCTTTCAGGATCAAGAAGCTCCATTGAAGGTAAAATTCCAAGGGAAACAACACTATTGGTGCAAAATGAGGAACTTAAGGCTTTTGGTAAATTGGAGGACATTCCTGCAAGTTATGTCTCTTATCCACCACACTCCCCTGTTGGTAGGGTCTAAAATTAGCATGAAGCATAGCAATCTCTCCCTTGTAGGAATCCCCTTAATAAGTTTTCATAAGATTATCATTGCAAGGTAGAGTTATAAATTATAATAGTCTTATAGATATTATGAGATTGAAGCAGCATCATAGTAATTTTTATGCTTTTTTGTATTTACTATTTAGAATGTACCAGTTACCATGTGATAAACCATCATTAGAAAATATCAATCAATTGAAGTGTGAATAGTATGAGTAAATTGGTTTTTGTTTTATGGTGAAAGGTTACATATTTCATTATTTTGTTGTCTTATTATCTTTAAAGTCAAATACGGTTTGCAAGTAAATCTGGATTCTTTTGATTAAAAAAGTGTAACTTGCATTTTCTGTATGTTTTCTTTTGTCAGCAATGTCATAAATGATAAATGTGACAAATTCAAATCAAACGTACTCTAAGATACGTGACATGAAATTTTAAATTTACGATTAATGGTTTGGTTGAAGCATGGCTTAAAACGTGAGTAACTGACAATAATGTTGAATGCAAACAGGTTAAGTATCAATGAGAGCTACCAAACAATAATCTCCAGCTAAATGACCAACAAGACAAAGGGACAAAAGCATATTCTACACTTGTGTCTCGTGTACCAAATTGTCCAAATTGCCCTTGTGTTTGTTCACACTTATTTTTAGTTCAGTTAGAATAGATCAATACAATATATGACAAATTGATCCCGATTTTTTGGCCTGCGAACATTTAAATCCTTGAGGATTTGAAAATATATTTAAGTCCTTGACCTTCTCAAAATTTGGATACATCGATCACCGAGTCTAATTTGTCCTATTCAAAAAACTCTCGTACGACGTGCATCTGTATCAACCAGGTCAGTACAATGAAAATTACGTTTGATTTTTTTGTTGGGCCTGACAGATCCAAATGAACATGAAAGATTAATGTGTCTAAATTTAAAAAAAAACAGAAACTTAAATATATTTTTAAATTTTTTAAAATTTAAAATGTCTCTTGACAAAAGATCAAAAGATCAAGAACCTAGTTATCATTTTCTCATATCCTTATTAGTAACAATACTTTTGGGTTAAGTTTGCGGTTGTGGCATGAAATTTGGTTTTGGGCTTGTTACTTGAAAAATTTGGTTTAGGTCAATAATGTACTACTCCATTAAGGAATTGGTTATTACTATTAAAATGGAAAATTTTGTTAAGAAGTGTCTTTCCATTCTGGTGAATACATGAGCTCACCATGAAAAAAAGGCTCTCAAGAGAGAGACTAAAACCAAAATCTAAAAAATAAAAACTAGTTGGGTAATATATCAAATCAATCCTAAAAGAATTTTTAGTTAGACAATTTAATTTTTAATAAAATGTAATTATTAAATCAATTTTTTATTCTATTAGATATATTAATTTTTATATCAAATTTTGATTTAAAAAATAGACAAAAAAATGTTTGTTATTATTTAATAAAAAATTAATAATCTTTAGGAGTAGCAGCATCTTTATCCGCGGTCTGCGGGTATCCCCAGTCGGATAGGGTTATCAATCTAATTCATTACGAACTAAGAACCTTTTATTCATATAAAAAGTTTTTAACTACTAAATTAAAATTTTCAATTGCAAATTTAACATTTTTGTTTATATAAAAGTCAAATCTGTTTAGTGGTATATAAATATCAAATTATAACTTTAGGATTTCATCATATTATTGAATATTATATTTTTTATGATCTACAAATAGGATCGAATATCCACGAATTGAGAATAGATAGAGTTAGGATTAAATTTGAGTGAAAAAATAAATTCACCCATAAAATTAGAATTAGATCTAAATCTTATCCTATCCTATCAATTGTCATTTCTAATAATCCTTAAAAATTTTATAAATTTTTATATCAATTTTTTATATAAATGAAGTGAACAATTTAATGTGAAAAGTAATTTGACTAACAAAATAAAAATTTAAAGACTGATTTGCTTTTTAAAATTTATAAGGAAAAAAGTATTGGACTTAAAATGTTATTTCTCAAACTAGTTTAACAATTATTATTCTTATCTGATGTCCACGCCCGGGTACTTCTGCAAAAGTCTTATTACTTTTTAGTTTCTGAAAGCTTTTCCCTCTTCTCCTTCCATTAAAAATCTCTTCATGTTGTGTAGCTAGGCCTGCTAGGATGGGGAAGCATGCATGCTATTGGAAATAATTGTTGTCACATCACATGACTTTCTCTATGATCTCAATTTTTTTTTACAAGTAATATTATCAATTATTATTTTTTATTATATACTTTTTAAATGAGATTAAGAAAAAGTTATATGTAAAAAGATGTTATATAATTAAAAATTATACTTAATAATATTATTTGAAAAAAAATAAAAAAATCATTTTCAATACACCTAACAAATATTCAATCAATTAATTAAATGAAGTTTTGACCTAAAATTTTAAGACAATAATTTATAAATTATTTTATAATATATATTTTATTTAATCAATTTTCACCAGATATAAATTAATTTGATATCTTCAAAAGGCACTGCTGTTTTGCCCTTTTTTCTATTATTCATAAACATGACATTTCCTCTGTTCACTTTCAATTCCATGCAAAACTCAAAAGGCACCGAAAAAGATTATCACACATGCGTGTGCGCCTTTCTTTTCAGACGCTGTTTCGCTAAACCCAATACATATCTAAAAATTATTGCTTCCTTCTACAGCAAATCAAAATGAAAAGTATTTTTTAAAGAGGAAATTATATTTTTTTAATATTTAATTATTTATCATGTTTTAAAATATTTTTATTATTAAAAATTTTTAAAAGTAATTTTGTTACTTATTTGATAATTTAGACTGCATTTATTTATAATAACAAAATATTTAGCACAAAATCATATTTAGTAAATGAACATAAATAAAAATATTATATTTTAAAATACTGAATTAATATTTTTTGTATTACAAAAATACTGAGTAGAGATATAATTTTTTTATTTTTTATTATCACTGTTAATTTTTTATCATTTTTTTGTATGAAAAAATAAAGTAAAATTAAACTTTTTATTGTGTTTTTTATATTATAAAAATTCATATAGAATTATTTTTATATGAAATTAATACTTGAAAATTATTAGATAATAATTAAGTCAAATATATTAATATTTAATAATTTTTTATTTTTAATTTCATATAACATGTAAATTTTTATCATCTTACATTTAATTTATCACTAAATAAAATATAAAAATACTAATTTTTATATTTCTATCTTTTATATTCTATTCTCAATTTTTTAATATCTTATTTTATTCTATTATCAAAATTAAACACAATCTCACCTACATTTTTGGTCATTTCTTTCCCTTTTAAACAGGAAATGCTATTAGTCACGGAAAAAAATGCTATTATCTTTAATTTATAGTGACATAATTTAGTAATTTTATTTCAAATAGTAATTGATAACTTTGATTTAATTTTTTTCAAGGATGTATGCGTTTATACTTTTTAGTGTGTACTGTCTATCGAATTTAATATCTATACTTTCTATGCTCAATTTGATCCAATTTGCATATTATATATCGAATTAGATATCAAATATATCTTTAAAATAAAAAATATATTAAAAAATATTATTTTTAAAAAAGTCAATAAAATCCTATTTTCATTCTAATAAATCTTTTTTTCATTTTTCTAATTTTTAAAATATTAGTAAACTAATTTCTTTTAAATAATAAAATAATATAATATAACATATATAAATAATAATTATTTATTTAAATAAAATATAAATACAATATATTATTTATTTATTTATTATTTTTTATAAATATGTGGATATACAAATTAAATTTACAAATACAAATATAATATTCACAATTCGATTTTAACATCTTACGAATGAGACTATATTCATAAATTATAAATTAAATACAAATGAATATAGCAGTATATAGAACTGTACACGAATCGGATCGGATTGAATATAGTCTAAAATTCGATCCGATCTGCACTGCACTCATCGGATCGGATCGAATACAATATCCGCATTTTTTCAGGCTGGATCCGATCCGATCCGATCCGCAAGGATATCGGGTATATCCACATAATTAAAAAAAAACTATTTTAAAATTTTGTTTGGCTGTTTTTACAAAAAAAAATATACAGAAAATTCATTTTTCATCTGTTTAAGCCTATTTACTTCTAAAATATTATCAATAAAAGTTCTCTTGAATAACAAAAACAAAATAATAACACAAGATTTAAGTTTAATTATTCTAAGTTGAAGTACAACATAAAAAATTAAAAATAAGATATCATAAAATTCATAAAATAACACATTAAAATTCATATCACATTAGAGTTTACTTTCTTAAACTATGCTATTTATATGAGATGTGCGGATATGCGAATTTGCAAATCGGATCCGCGGATATCACTGCCAAATCCGCAATCCGATCCTAACATAGTGCGGATCGGATAATATCCACAAAATTCAGATTGAATGCGGATAATAATTACCGCAGATATGCTGATATTATCCAATCCATATGCATCCCTAGCGGTATATATGGTCCGATTCACATCTATATCGAAGTATTGCGGATAGCATCAGTGATGGAAAAAGTGCAACAAGTGAATCTAATATGATATTCTACATACTTAAAAAGGAACTTGTATATATGTTTTTGTAAAAAGTTATTGGATTTTATATATAAATAATATATCAATGAATATAGAATACCTAACTATATTTTAGTGTATTACCAATTCTTTTTTGTACAATTATGAAATATCTATTCTTGCATTGCCAAATTAGCAAATGCATTAGACTCTTGCGTTATCATTATCCCGAAAATGGCATATATAATTAGAATATAAAACTAAAAAAGTTATCTATTATTTTGTAATAGGCAGTGCTTTGAATATATATATACACGAACATGTGTAAAAGTGCAAGTTGATTAGCTAGCACTAATAATATATTTCAAATTACTATCATAAAATGGATTCTCTGTTTATTAATCCCCCAAAGAACCCCCAACCTCTGTGTTATTGATTTTTGTGTATTATAATGTTATTAAGATACAAAATTTTATAATTGCGAAACTCGTACTTTGTTAATTATGAGAAAGAAAAGAGAGGGTCCCTTGTTTCAAATGTATACCCGAAATCAAAAAATTTTGTTGAGTGTGATGTTGGAGATTTCCGTAGCAGATCCCCGAGGGCATCCTCAATGTCTGCTAAAATCTTGGGAAAATTTATATTACCACTATATAAATCATACAACCTTGTCCATTGTCATAACTCACAAGGTGCATTAGACTATTAATGCATGCATTCTGATAATTAAATTAAAGGAGAAGAAAGAACCCTGTATATGTATGGCAGATATAGTTCTTATTTATACGTGGAAACAGTGAATGGCAAATAGGGCCACTAAGGAAAAAAATAGTGAGCAACTGAGAGTCTGAGAGCTGGAAAGTTATGAGTATGATCATCAAGAAAAATAAATAAATGAATAAGAGAAATAAATAAAACACTTTATAAAGAAGATTATTTCCTTAACCAAATAGGGCACGTCTCTCCGGTGATCTCTATTGTTATATTTATTAGTGTTAAAAGAAGAGAATAGACTTTTAGATTACATTTGTTTATAACTATAAAATCCCTAAGATATATAATATGGTGTCTACCTGATTTTAAATATTTGTTGGGCAATGGATTACTGCATATATAAAGCAAGATTTAAATTTTTAGTATCGATATTTGTTTAAGTAAATAAATGAGTTGACCCAATAGACCAACCCAATTCCGTTTATCAATTAGTGTATAAACCCGTGCTCAACACGAAAAAAATTATAAAAATAAAAAAAATTATATGCTTTGATATTTAAAAAAAATACAAAATATAGAGTTTTTTTTTAAATTTATAAAATTATTATCAAAATCAAAGTTTAACTTAAAAATAGTGAATAATAATTATTTTACACTTTTTAAAAGTAAAATAATTATAAATTGATACAGAATTTAAAATAAAATTAAAATATTTACATTAGAATCCTATTTTTTCAAAGACTTCTCTATAAACAATATTAATGGTTGAATTTACAGACATTCCTACGCGATTCATAAGTAAAACTTTTAAGCATCTTACTCTTAACTCTTGAAAGTGCCACATATAGTTGGTCATGTGTAAAAATTGGTTTGGACAAGTACAATCCAACATGAGATAAAGTTTGTTCTTGAGACTTATTAATTGTCATGACAAATGATACTATTATGGGAAACTGTCTTCGTTGGAATCTAACTAGAAGGTTTCATTTGTTGGTACCATATTCATTCTTGGAATCAAAGCAATATGACCAACATTGCTATCCGTCAAGACTTCACATTCTATGACATGATTTCCAAACTTCCTAACTTGCAGCCTTGTATCATTACAAAGACCACTGGATTGGTCAATATTCCTGAATAACATCACTAGAATACCAACCTTGAGTATTAATTTATGTGGAGGTAAATCAGAGTAATTTATGCTATTCAGTAATTCAGGACCATAGAGATCTAGTTGACTCTCCATATTCCCGTCATCTATACAAATCGAATCCGAACTAAGATATAATTTTTTTCCTCTAGGAATGATAGCCATCAAATGATTGTTGACCTTTTCAACAATGTCCAGCGTGGGAGCCAGTATAGTTCTTGCTTTGAAAAAATCCTTTGAGGACATGTTATCCAAAATATTTGGATAAGAAAAATGAACCAACTTATCAAATGCCTGGTTCGAAGAAGGAATAACAATATCTTCTGGAAGACATATCTCAAATTCACCATCCATATTGTCACCTATTAGACCATCACTAACTTTCAATAACTACTCACCAAATTGTTCTGTCTCATCTTGATCTGAAGCAGTCGTCCCTACAGAGAGTCTCATATTTTTTGTTAGTTTGAGCATCTGACAAAATTTCCAAAGATAAGACGAATTCACGGTTGAATGAACGATATCTTGTCTTGATCCTTGTGAAATGACAGGAAGAATTTGTCTAAAGTCTCCACCTACTTTTTCTCCAAAAGGCAAATCTTTATTATATGTTAGAGAAAACCTCATGATATCACCCAAGCATTTATCAAGCACTTTATAGCAGTACCTATTAACCATTGGAGCCTCATCCCAAATTATAAGTTTGGCTTTCAACAACAGCATTGCTTGAGAGGAACTAGGTTTGATGTTACATACAGAATTCTCAGTTATATTCAGCGGTATTTTGAATCTTGAGTGTCCTGTTCTTCCATTGGGAAGAAGTAAAGATGCAATACCACTTGAAGTAACGTTTAACACAATATCACCCCTTGAGCGAATCTCAGCAGACATAAGGTTCCAGAGAAATGTTTTTCCAGTACCCCATGACCATATACAAAGAAAAAACCCCTTCATCACAATACATAGCTGTAACAATTTTATTAAATGCATATTTCTGCTCAGGTGTTGTGATGGCTAACATGTCTGAGGCATTTTTCTTTAAATCATCCCTGTTAAAGTTTAGTTATTCTCTAATAACCCATTTCGGTTAACAAAGAACTATCAACTTCAGTTGCTAAAGGCATAGGAGGATAGTCTTTCAAATTTTTACCATAGGAATGTAAGATCTTGTTTATATCCATTAAGCACAACTACTTAATCTCATCATATGACATGGTTAACTCTGCATATTATACGATACTGTAAAAATTCAATCAAACTAAAAATGATCAATAATGAAGAACTTTTATAATTGCAATTAATAAAAACTCACCCCTCATGTTCATCACGGTTCTTTGTCAATACAAAATATCATCTGAGAGTTCATGCCAACATCTATTCCAGACATGTTCTGGTCTTGAGATATTGTTGGATGTTAATAGAATGACAAATAACCTCCTAACATATGATTCTGAGGCCCATGAGCTTGCTTCTTTAATTGCATCCATGAATTCTCTGTCATCTTGCAAGAGTTCAAGGGCGAAGCATGAATCTCTATACGTGGCATAAATTGTTCCTCCTATTGTTCTTATATCTCGAAAATTCATACATCCTCTTTGAGTATTCAAGAGAAGTCGTTAGTAATATTCTTTGGTATTTGCTGCAAAAAACTTGGTTAAAATCTCACTTTTAAGTTGCTAAATGGATTAGGCTACGCAATTTCAATTATTATGTAGCTACATATCCGCATAAGATTAATTTTTCTAAAAAATATAAAATAATTCTAAAATTGTATAATCTATAGATTGTAACTGCTGAAAGTTATTTGAATATTTATTTTTTAGTGTAGATAAATCGAATAAAATGGACGTGAGATACATGCTGTTAAGATTTTAAATTTAAATTATCAAATAAATAAGATCAAAATTGAATATAAACTCATCATTACCTGCAGGTACATGAGTCAACCTTCCTACCTGCAGGTACATGAGTCAACCTTCCAATTGCGAAGCCTTGCTTTCGAAGAAACCACTTTAAAACATCGTCCTTCCAAACAAACTTGGTTGAAAACTCAGCATAAGTCAGACTTCGAGCATAGGGATCTGACATATTCGCCGCCATCCATCCCAAAAATATGGACTTATGAGATATTTCTCTTTTGACGATATCATTCACATTAGAAGTTTCACTATAAACCACAGGTTGCTCATCCTCCAAATAGAATGGAAGTCTAATCATAAATGGTTCTTTCTCTTGAATTTCATATCCAAATAAACACCAGACTGCCTCACATTACTTATAATTTTGCTTCCACGATATGTAGTATCACACTCTAAAATTTAAAAAAAAATATTACTATTATAGATAATATCACACCATAAAATTTTAAAATTAAAAATACCTATTGAATCGCATCCCTCAAAAATTCTTTACTCTTGCAAATTGAAAAATAACTACCGCTAGCTGTTGCTCACCCGCTGTCATAAGACCCTTAATTCGGTCCACCATCTCTCCAAGAACAATAATATT
Source organism: Arachis hypogaea (assembly GCF_003086295.3). Lineage (NCBI taxonomy): Eukaryota > Viridiplantae > Streptophyta > Magnoliopsida > Fabales > Fabaceae > Arachis > Arachis hypogaea. The sequence continues at coordinate 5,589,453 of NC_092048.1, forward strand.
AAGCTTTAAACCGTAGAAAAATATAAATTATTTAGAAAATAAAAAATTGCTTATATAAACATATTAAGTGCTGAGTAAGAGCATTGAAAAAACGTACCCGTCATTATCAATATGAATGACTAACATGTCAATAAATTTGCCATCCTTCACATATTTTCTCTCGTCCTCTACACCGGTCATAACTCCAGCAACGTCTAAAATAAATATCAAACAGAAGATTGTGCACAAATCACCTATCTTAGTGATATTTTGTCATAAAAAAAATCAACTTATGTACTTGCCATAAATCATACACTTACCAACTAAAAAAAGGATGTTGAGGAGAGTATTCCATAATTTTTCTAAAATGGACCAAGTTAATATCATATAACGGTATTGCATCACTGAAAAATGGTACGACAGTAGTTTTTTTTTTTTTGAAAAAATAATAAAAAATGATGTGATGTTATGTGGTACAACCCACAATTGTTGCTAACTCCAAAATATGTAAAAATATACACAGCTCTTTCCGATATCAATGATTCGAACACAAATATTAGATCCTGACCTACAGAAGCATGCACAGTTGTTCCCTATTTTTTCACAAAGTAAAATATTTTATTATTCACTTTCTACACACAGTACCAATAAGGTCCAACTAAATAAACAAATAAAATTTATATAAAATATTTCTTTCAACAAAAATAATTGAATAAATTAAAAATATGATTTTGTTCCAAAATATTAAGTATTAAGTATTAACTAACGGATTTATATTCACCCAAAAGAAAGAATATACATATAATGGATTCAACTATTTAATACTTTAATGTATACTATCATTATATTTTACACAAAAATTTAATTATATATTAACACAATAATTAAAATATTAAATTTAAAATGATTAATTTTATTATTTAATGACTTTCACTTGAGTATAAAATTTGTGTACTTGACTTTTTTTCACGCAACTCATATGAAAAATTGGTTGAGAAGCCTTTTGATTTATTTTTTTTAACCATAGGTAATAAAAAGAAAAAATTTGTGATGACAATCATGCATGAGAATTAAGTGTTATTTAGAAGAGGGTTAAGATTAACGACAAACATGCATATGCGTTAGTCATGCTCTTATTATGTTTCTCTCTTTTTCCCCTCTATATGCATCTTTGTTTAATGTAATTGATTTAGTCTAGAATTTTGAATGTTAAATCAGTGGAGGCTATACTACTTGGTTCCCAACAGTCAACACTACCTGAGAATGCTTGGTACAAATTTTTCTAATATAAACCTCTCTTGTTAGTTGTCACCCATATGGGAAGAGAAAATTTAAGTCTTTAAGATGAGAATAATAAACAAAGAAGTAAGAAATAATATGATTCTCAATTATGTTGTGATGTGCATATTATTTCTTATCAAAGATATACATTATGATTTTTGTAGGATGTGAAAGCAAGAGTGACTCAAACTTTGATGTTTTTGGTTGGCATAAACTCTTATATTCATTCTGCGTTATTTAGTGATTATGTATCTTAGCATTAGTGCATGTCTTTGCAAGTTAAAATTTATAATTTTATATAACTGTCTATGAAAATCTTGCTAAAAGTCCCCCAACCTCTTTCTTTATTGGCCGAATACAACATGAGCTATATATTAAATATGTTTTTGACTGCAGAATCATTTTTTATGATAAAAAGCTTATGTTTTCTTATAGGAAAACACAGAACTGGGTTTTGTTCTTGTCCTGTTTTTAAATGAATAGTCCTAAAAAAAAAAAGAAAAAACTGCTGAGGTTGAAATTATGACAATTATGAGGGTGAGAATCATACAAATGTGGGACTAAGTGTATGAAAACAGAGAAATAATTGTGTGTATAAATAAAATTAGAAGTACCTGTTCATTTATCAACACCATTTCAATGGAGCTAATGAATTTTGGGTCTTTGAATCTCGGTAAAGACCAAAGTCTGATTACTCTGACATGAATCTTCCAACATTCTTTTGGCGGTGCAATCATCTCCAACAAATCATATCGCCTAACCATTTTTTCTCTAGTGAAAAAATAAGAGCAAACGTAAATTCTAGCAAGTGCGTATGGTAAGATTGTAGGACCACACCTCTTAGGCTTTTATAGCAACTAAGAAGATGTATATTTTCGGATAAATCATTTTAAAATTGGAGTGCATCAAAAATCACATATCCTCCGTAATCCAAAAGAAGAAAAAATTTGTTTTGATGTTTTAAAAAATGAAAAAAAAAAATTGAGTTAAAAATAAAACACTTATTCTACATTATAAATACTGGCAAATCAAAATGTACTGAATAAAAAAAGGGTATGAAAATAAGATCTGAATCCATGTCTTCCTTGCAGCAACTCACCTCCATCAGTTACAGATAGGGAACGTCCCGATGTGACGACGATCTGAACGACAACAACATTAGTGAAAGTCTCCTCTTGCCGGTCCGCTATCTAACCTCTCTAGTCACATTAGCATCTCCGATCGTCGTCGACCTCCTCGCCGGCACAACTCCGTCATCATCATGTCGCCGTATGAGCAACTAGTTTTTTCGTCTTTGTCGTTCTGAAGTTGCCAGTGCCAAGCCGCCGTTCTCCATTGCTGGCGTATATGCTTGCTTGCTGGGAGAGAGAAGACCCAAAAAGACTAAAAGAGGACTTTGGGTGCGGGTTGAAATTAATTGTATGAGATCCGGATATATTTTTTATCTGTCCAGCTTAGAATCGGGATTAGTCTCCGTAGGCCCATTTTTTGTTAAGATACAATGAAGGCAAGCAAGCCAACATAGTGTGGGTCCTACTTTTTTATTCCCTTTTTATCACCATTCACAAGTTCTATGCTTTGTTTGATTGTTGTATAAATTATTGATTTACATTGGGTCGCCTAGGAAATTAATTTATTTTGCTTACGTTTTAGAATTAGTTTAATTAATAATTTATTATATAAAATTATTTTATGTTTTTAATAAATCAAATCTAATGATATTAGTTAATAATACATAGAATAATTTTGTTTAAAATGAAGAAAATTTTGCCTTATATTACTTTTGCTTAAGGGAATATAAAACTTAAAACTTAACAATTCACAGAATATAAAAGACTAAGGAAATGAAGTGATTTATAAATTATCTTTAATTTATATATAATATAATTAAATTTAATGAATTTAATTAGAATAAACAACAAATTATTTATTTTATTTCAGATTTTATAAATGAATAAACCTATTAACTAATATAAGGAATTATAATTAATGTAGTAAAACTAATCAAGTATTATATACTATAATAAATTACACTAATATTTAAATATCTAATCAAATCAATTAGCTGGTATAATTAAGTCATACTAAAACACTTAAAAACACACCGTTCTTAATTAAATATTATCTATACTATATAAACCACATTTAAATTTATTTTTTCGTGCTATATAATTTAAAGTAATTTATAATATATTTGATTGAATATTATAATATAAAATAATTTATAAATTAACGTTAATTCATATATAATATATAATTAAATTTAGTAAATTTAATTAAAATAAACAATAATTTATTTATTTTATTTTAGACTTCATAAATAAAAAAATCAATTCACTAATATAATGAATTACAATTAATGTAGTATAATTAGTTAAATAATTTAAATTATAATAAATTATATTGATATTTAAATATCTAATTAAATCAATTAGTTGATATAATTAAGTTATTCTAATAAATAGTATTGAATGTGTTAAAATAATTAAATTAGGAAGGAGGGCATGCCACGTTAGGTAATGTTAGATAAACAAAAAAATAGTTAAAATTTATCTTATTTAGCATTAATTAATTATCGCAATAATTAATAAATACTAAATAAGGTAAGTTATGGCTATTTTGGTTGATTTTCTTACTAAACATTTCCGATAGAATATATAGATAGATTTTATCATCATTTAATTTAAGGGAATATAATATCATTTTCATAGTGATTCCACTCCTAATTCAGCCTTCTCCTTCCATCATCAATACACTGCAACCACCACCCCCAGCCATCGGCATCACCATCATGATTTTTTTATTCTGCTAATCACCATTACTGACGTTGATCAAAATCACGCAACCCGAAATTGAGCAACTCAAGCTCGCACCTTGAAGCACGTTGAGGCTCCCGCGTTTCCTTCTATCGAAAACCAAACTCGAATTGAGGTCGCAGGAGGTACTGCCGGAGGCTGAGGTGGCACCGGGAGAGTGTAATCCCCGTGGAGCTAGTCAATAATGGAGAAATCATGGTGTAAGGAAGAAGAGATGATGAAGCAAAATCAAGAAAGGGAAAAAAGACAAGGTAAAGTATAGTATGAAAGTGATGAGCGTGAGCCATTAAAAAGGAGCTAAACTCATCACAAATGTAGTCATTTTATGAAACAACTGTGAAATTGGTTTCCTGGACGGTAGAAAATTTGGTGAATTCAATTGAGGAATCAGAAAAAAACTTAGCGCAGAAGAGAGAAAACAGTGTATGTGTCTCTGTATATTAGGGATGAGAAGGTTTAATTGGTGGTGGTGATGATGGTAACGGTGATTAAAAGAAGAAAAAAATCATGATGGTGGTGCTGGTGGCTGACAGTAGTGGCTGTAGTGTTGATGATCACGGAAGGAGAATGTGATGTAATCATGAAGACGATATTATGTTAAGAAATGTATTTGTACACTAAAATTAGTCACTAAAATCAGCTATTAATGTGTTTGTATATAAATACATGTGTGATTTAATTTATTTTTAATATGTATTTATATTCCAACATATATTTTATACTGGTAGCTAACTTTAGTGGCTAATTTTAGTATACATATAGGGTTATATAAGAACAAAATTGGTAAAATAGTGTTGATTTATAGTTCACTATTATAAAATTGATTATTATAAAATTAATATTAGGAATAAATTAAAATTTACTTTAAATATTAAAAATTAAATTAAATTAAACTAAATTAAACGTTAAAAATATTTTTAAAAAATTTTAAAAATATTAGACACAAAATATATTTTATTTGAGTTTTGTTATTATGTCTCAAAAAGTATAAATTAACCATATTATAAAAGAAATATTTTAATGTTATTTATTATTTTTATACATTAAAAATATAAAAGAATTTATTTTTATAATAAATAATATTAATTTTTTTTTATAATATATTTAACCTATACTTTTATAACTAGAACATAGAATAGCAAAACTCATTTTATCCTAATATTTTTAACAAGGTGACAAATGTTAACACCGGGGAAAAAAATCTTTAGGTACCTGTAGTATCTCAGGGAAAGGTACTACCTATTTATTAACGCAGTCACTCAAAAATTCATCTCTGCACTAAATTTGATCATAGCATAGTACTTAATAACATGTAACGGGTATTGCTTCTTAAATTTTGCTCCATTTTTACTAATGCTTACCTTTAATATCATTAGCGATAGTGATTTTTATTTTGGGCAGTACAATTGACAGCGATTTTTGTACTATGTATGCCTTGCTCAATCAAATTTTGTAAATTGACAAAACTAAATTATTGAATATTAATAATTTATGGCTGTACAACCAACAATCCTCAATTATTCTTTGGGAAAAAAAAATGACAGAGAGGGACAACAGGTGGCAAAAGTCATACGAGGGAAAAGGAAAAGCATGGCATGTCTCGGTAAATTATGGAACCCAAAACACAAGGCATTTCTTTATAACTAAAATATTGGAGCATAAAGTAAAATAAACTAAAATGGTTACTTTATTATATACGCTTTTTTGTTACACAACAATTGAATAATATATTTTGATTGATAAATGGATTTTGTTAATGAGCATTCTAATAAACATTTTTTTAAAGTATTTAAAAAAATAAAAAGTTTTATTTCTTTTATGTACCTAATGTTATTAAGACAGGTTTGAACGTAGACTCATGATATATGCCATAATAAAGTACGTCTTAATTTAATGATAAATTTAGTAATCTTTTTACAGAAAAAAATAAAATTATTTTGAATGAATACAAATAAATAATACTATATGTTTGAATTTTGTTTGGCCAATTGTTAGAAGAAAAAGTTAATTTTCTAATTATACGTTGTTGCCTATAATTACTTGTTAGAAATATTTAAGAATTAACTTCTTCCGACCAATAAATTATCAACTTTTTCGTAGCAAAAAAAGATTATATTTGAATATTTTTATTAATTTATTGTTGGGAATTGATTTCTCAACTAATAAATATTGTATTTTTTTTTCTTTCTCTATTGTCTTATAGTATTAGTGTGGAATATTGGCTACGAAGTCATTAATTTCCTTTGCGAAGGCTACAGAGTCATTTTTGGTTTTTTAATTTGTTGTAACCTTTTTTTGTTTTGTTTTGTGAAAAGAAGTAAAATTCTTCTTTTGCTTTTGAAGTTAAAAATTATTGTTAATGGCTAAAGTAATAATAAGTGATGGCATATGCAAAGTTTACCTTGATTAATTATAATTATCAAACATGTAATTTGATAAGCTTAAAAGAAATAAATTGATAAGGTAATGATTTGGATAATTAGATAGTCATTGTAATTTTTAATTTGGTCAAAATTAGATAAATTAATTTAGTTATAATTTTTTACTTAGTCAAATAATAAGTAGTTATCTAATTATGTATTGAAAATAAATAGTACATAATGATAAGATTAAGTTTATATTTAATTTTTTATGAATTTGTCATATAATTTGATAAAGTTGATAAAATTGTACAGGATCACAATTTAATAAAATTAAATTGATCAATTTAATACCATAACAACTTTAAATGGTGCTTTGTTCGTCTCGTATTATTACTTTTAAACATCTATATATAAATGGTTAAAGCATTTTTTTTTGGTGACTAAATGGTTAAAGCATTTGATAATGTATGTTAAGTTTTGTAAGAAATTAAATAGTGAGTGAAAATTAAGAAAGAAAACAGTAAAGTTTTTATATGTCTAATATCTTTATATGAGTGTTTTTCATAATATATGAGAATATTATAAATTTTTTTAATATATTTTGAGAAATTATAATTTTAATATTTAGTTATATTATTTTTATTATTATTTAATTCTTTTTAGTTATATTAATTTTTTGTTCACAAATTTTAATTGAATTATTTTATCTTATTAACTTTGATACCTAACATATTTTTCATTAATTTATCACGTATTAAAATTCATATAAAATTCAGATAATATGTTTGTTTATTTATAAAGAGGTGCAAATTGGGCTATTATAAATATTTACAACTTTGGATAACATTAAAGCTAATAAGAATGAATTCAGATATTTGTAAATGTGTAATATAAGCTATTATAAATATTTTCAAATTCATAAGAATGGATTTGAATAGCATTGAAGAAGGTCTGTTGAGTGTAGTAATTGATGCTCATACAGAGAATATATTGCAGGTAATTGGTGATGATAATTATTGAGAGTTAGTGATTATAATTACTTAATTAGTAAAGAGAATGATGGTAATCATAGTTATTTCCAAAAGCATTATGAACATAATTAGTATGATAATGTTAAAAAGATAAAAAAAATAATAAGAATTTCTCTTGTTTAATATTTATTAATTGTTATAAGACAAATTTTAATTGTTTTTGACTTTTTTTTTCAAATATTTTCTATTGATATCTATACAAGAATGCTTTGAGCTTACATGCTAAAATTATAGCAATAATATTTTAGGCTGCGTTTGTTTGTAAAAAAAGAGTAAGATAAGACATTGAGAAAAAGATATAAAGACATAAAATTTTGTGTTTATGTATTTTATTTGATGATAAATTAGAATAAATTATAAAAATTTAATAAAAATAATAAAAAAATAAAAAATAAATTATGTCCCGTATCTCATTGTTCTATCCCTCAAAACAAAGGCAGATTAGAGACAATGAAAAATGTGAATGTACATTACCGAATTGTAAAATATAGTTTGTCAATTGCTGGTATTAATTCGTATATAATATAAAGATTTAAAATGATTTTCTTTTTACTTAAACTTAAATTAAAATGAGTATTTTAAAAGAGAAAGCAAAGAGTGCAGAGTGCAGTAGTGTGTAGTGTCTGAGCAAAAGTGTAGAAGAGAAGGAAAAAGAAGGAATGATGAAGAGAAGAAGTGACTGATATCATTCGTTCGAAGCTAACACCAAAAAAAACCAAGCTTTCCCTTTGGATCCCAAAAAAGTAATCCTTTTTCCCACACCCCACTTTCTCTCTTCCCAAACACACCCCATTTTCATTTCATTTTCTTTTTTTCTTTTTGCCCCCTCTCTACTCTCTCTACCCCTTCATAAAACGTGACAAGCACAAAACACACAGAGAGCTTCAGAGAAAGAGATAGCTCCTCACATTTTCTTTTCTTCTTCTGCTGCTTCTTTTGTTTTTCTTTTTTATTTTTTTCCTAAGCAGCATTGTGTTTTTTTTTTTGTTTTTTCACCAATGGGAGCTCGTTGCTCTAAATTCTCTCTCTGTTGGTGGCCTTCACACATCAAATCAAACCTTCACGACTTATCTGATAATGGTGACCCTTTTCATTTTCATTTTATTTTTATGTAACTTTAGTTGTCACTTTCTACCATCACAAGTAGAATAAGAAAAGAAGCTAATTTGAGCTTAAAGTTGAGGTTTTTAATATGGATTCATATCTCTCTCTGTGTGTATGCAGATGACGGGGGCAAGAATGAGAAGGATCAATGGGTTGGATTCAATGAGTACACGTGGGATCAGCTTAAGGTTGCAACTTCAGGTTTCTCACCAGAGAACATTGTCTCAGAACATGGAGAGAAAGCTCCCAATGTTGTTTACAAAGGAAGGCTTGAAGATGATAGGTTGGTTGCTGTGAAGCGCTTCAACAAATCAGCTTGGCCTGATTCGAGACAATTTCTAGTTAGTGTCTTGCTTCTTCTTTTGATTTTGACTTTTTGGAATGTGTTGAGTTTGTGTGTGTAGCTTTATGTTTCTTTGTTTATTTGGAGTGGTTTTTAGGAGGAAGCAAGAGCAGTGGGGCAGTTAAGGAATGAAAGATTAGCTAACTTGGTTGGATGCTGCTGTGAAGGAGAAGAGAGGTTGCTTGTTGCAGAGTTCATGCCACATGAAACTCTCTCCAAACATCTCTTCCACTGTGAGTTTCCATTTGTTGGTTTATGTGCCTTGCTATCAAAAGGAGTAAAGATCTAATTTTGTTGTCATTATTGATTGAACTGTATTTTGCCCTGTCTTTACCATGTTCATTTTACTTATTTATTTGTGAAGTATTTGTTCCCTTTATGTGATCCGTTGATTGTGGGATATGTGTGAACTTCTCTGGCAGGGGAGACACAGCCCATGAAATGGGCAATGAGGTTGAGGGTGGCATTGTATTTGGCACAAGCATTGGATTACTGCAGCAGTCGAGGAAGAGCATTGTATCATGATCTTAATGCTTATAGAATCTTGTTTGATGAGGTACTTTAGCTTTTAAAGCCATGTTTTGTGCTTCCTTTTGTTTGGTTTTGTGGACCATATCTTATATTGTTGCAATGGTGGACAGGATGCCAACCCCAGGCTCTCTTGTTTTGGACTCATGAAAAACAGTAGAGACGGCCGAAGCTATAGCACAAATTTAGCCTTCACTCCTCCGGAGTACTTGAGGACCGGTAATAAATAACTAATTCAACGACAAAAATCTTAGCCTTTAATTTGATATAGAACTGTTTTAGTAGTTAAAAGCATTACCACTTATTTCAATTTCTTCTACTGATCCAAAGCATGTTTGAAATTCGGCAGGAAGAATCACCCCTGAAAGTGTAGTATACAGTTTTGGCACACTTTTGCTTGATCTTCTGAGTGGAAAGCATATTCCACCCAGTCATGTAAACTCCCTCCTTGAACATTTATTCTCTTCTTTATAATTTAAGGTTGTATTTGTTCAGTGAGCCTTTGGCCTGTACAAACTGAACAAATGCTTGTACCTTAATAACATAAATGATGGTTTGGCTTAACATGATCAAATCATTGCTATATAACTCAGATTCAATAGGTAACATAATGCTTTTTATGTGCAGGCACTTGACCTTATACGCGGCAAAAATTTTTCCTTGCTGATGGACTCTTGTTTAGAAGGTCATTTTTCGAACGATGATGGAACTGAGATAGTGAGATTGGCTTCGCGTTGTCTACAATATGAACCTCGTGAGAGACCAAATGCAAAGTCACTTGTGACCGCTCTAACTCCTCTTCAGAAAGAAACTTCAGTATTCTCTATCTTTCACTCATTGACTTTCTTCATTGAAGACAGTTGGGAGCACCGGAACATATTTAGTATTTTGTTTATGGCTGTGGTATTTTGCAGGTACTGTCGTATGTTTTGATGGGCATACCAGATGGGAATGTATCATCAAAGGAAACAGTTTCTTTGACACCTTTTGGTGAAGCTTGTTCAAGAAGAGATCTCACTGCTATACATGAAATTTTGGATAAGGTGGGGTACAAGGATGATGAAGATGTTGCAAACGAGGTATCCTATTGTTCTCTAGATTTCCTTCTAATTTGGACCTTTCTTAAGAGAATTCTGTTATAGGCTACACTTACTTTTTTTGTCTATGGAGAATTTTATATTCTGCTTGTATGCTGGATGCCAAATGAGCTAGGACTAGTTTTTTTACCACTCAATTTTCCAATATTTCCAAGTGTAGACCTTTTGAGTTTCTCTCTTAAAAGTTTTTGTGTTGAATTTTATAACAAGATATTCCGATAACCTTCCGTAACCTTGTGTTATATTGGTATCTGTGCAACTTTATATTTTATCGCAGCTTTCCTTCCAAATGTGGACAAATCAAATACAGGAAACACTGAATTCTAAGAACCTTGGAGATACTGCTTTTCGTGCTAGAGACTTCTCCACAGCCATTGACTACTACACACAAGTAAGTTAGCTTGAAGTTCTTGGAAGAGAAGTCCATTGTAAATCACCAAAACAACATTCATACATTAACCAAAAAAAAAGAGAAAGAAAGGTGAAGTTTAAAGTTTAACGCTTTGGTATTACCTATAATCCTATGAAATTTTAAGTTGATGGACAGTTGAATATATCCATGTTTTGCAAGTTGCAATTAGAGGATTGAATTTCCAGAATAAGTCAATTATTCACAATGCATTATGTAACTATAGTACTATACTTTCTTTTGCCAGATATATGATTATGATTTCATGATGCTTATTTTATGTGTAGTTCATTGATGTTGGGACCATGGTATCGCCAACCGTGTATGCCAGGCGTTGCTTATGCTATCTTATGAATGACATGCCACAAGAGGCACTCGGAGATGCTATGCAAGCTCAATCAGTATCTCCCACATGGCCAACGGCATTCTATCTTCAAGCTGCTGCACTCTTCAGCCTTGGCATGGACAACGATGCACAGGAAAGTCTTAAAGACGGCACAATACTGGAAACCAGGAAGCATAGAAATTGAAACTGTATAGTCCTTTTTTTCTCTTGCTTTGATTTCCCTTCATTTTATCAAGCCAAATTTCATAGTTACTAGTGTAGTTACTCGTGTGACGCAAGAGATACTTAACAAGATCTGCATGCTAGGAAGTTTATATGACTAAAATATATGGTACATAAAGTGTATCTTTCCCTTAGCAGCTCCCTTAGGCTGAAAGACACTTGATGGCTATGGCTATGGCCTACATATGCTTGTTCTTTTTGGTCCAATCTTGTGAATCACAATTTGTTCAAGCTTCTTAATTCTTATAGATGTTAATTTTTCCGGTCAGCCTCCTGTACCGTTATTTATGATCATATTCACTTAACAAACTGCATGGTATTTTTTACCTCTTAATCTTTTTGAATTATTATTGGTTAATAATCAAAGGTAAGAAACACTTTGTTACAAAGAACCTGAGACAATAAAACCTTAACCATCAACATCTTGATATTATCAATGTCATTGTGCTGTACATTTGTACTCAGTATTTAGCTTTTTCAATAGGTCTCAGGCTTAGTTTTGATTGGGTTTTGGAGAAAATGACAAATTAAGCTTCTTTATATGTGTCATCAACAAAAAATGACAAACCATACTACAAGTAGAAGACACTCCCCCTGTCATTTCTTCCAACATTGCATGTTCCATGGAATCTTTCATTTTCACAATGTTCATCTAATCATTACTATTGTAAGATTGAGTGGTTACCAGTACATCCAAAGGTATATACATTAATTAAGAATCAACTCTTAATTATTTAAGCTCACTGGCTATTATAAAGCTCTATAATCTGATTGTGACTCTAATCCCGCTTAAGGATGCTGATTCATAGCCAGCAATTATTTTATGAAGAGTAAGAAATAGAGGCTCTATCATAATAATTCCCTCCCCCCACCCAAAAAGAGTTGCCAAACTTTTACCCCTTTTTTCTTCTGCACATTGTATTTGAAGTATAGGTAGATCATGTCAAACAATCAAACCAAGCACAATTTGGTAGAAGCCTATGAAAGTGGGGTCAAATAAATGAAGCTATGCCTTTGAATATGATTATGGTCATATGGTGACTAATACTCTCACTTCCTAAGGATCTTCCAAGGTCCTGATCCTGTTCCAATCCTGCATAAACATAATTCATTGATTGATTACCTTGAATTCAACATAGTAAGAACTAAACATGCCTTGGAAAAGTGATCGTTTAGGAAAAATCCAACTGAATTTCTTACCTCAAGAAGCCAGCAAATGCTCTAAGACCCATATAGATGGTCAAAGCAACCCAAATTCCTATGAATGATGCTGATAAAAATAGTAGGCAAATGATGCTGACAACTGCCACTATAAGCTGACAATGAAGATAATGATTAAGTAAATCAATTTCTATCCAGAAAAGAACAATCTTTAGCAAAGTTTGGATGCTAACTTTGCATCATCTAGAACTACTTAAGATTCATAAAATATGCAGTATATAATCCCTTATTGCACGAAGACATGGAAGAAAATACACACCAAAGAGAATGCTGAATATGCAAAGTCAGATGCACCAAAGTTGATACCATCAAATACAAATGCCAAAGCATTGATGGGTTGGGTGGCTGCAACAAACTGAGAGAAACAATCAAACATAAATATAAGTCTCACAAATTTAGGGTGCTGAAAAGATTAGATACCAATGTACAAGAAATAGACTTACAGGTATTCCAATTTTTATGAGGTGGAGGACATCAACATCTCTTGTAAATAGTTTAGCTCCAAAAGGAAGTCCTGCACCAAGAATGAATGCAAGAGCCAATCCCAGAACCAAACCCATCTGCAATATAATTGTTTGTTAGTCTTGCAGCTAATTTAATTGAGCAAAGATTAGGATCTTTTTTTTTTTCTTAAAAAAATAGAAATGTAAAGAACCTGTAATACTCGAGCTGCAGTCGCAGTGGCCTTGTCATAGTCCTTGGCAGCAAATGCGCCTGCAAGAATTGCCTGCAATCAACTTGATATTCTCAATAGAAGTTATGAACAAAAATAGATTGAAAGTAGGATGAAGTAAAAAATAGTGCATTATGTAAACAGAGGTATCAACCTGCCCAGCAACAGCAAGACCATCGGCAAGAAGAGATACTGCCAGCCAAATCTGCAGGCAGACTTGAAATGCAGCCATAGATTTTGATCCCTGGCGTGCAGCTAGTGAGGCGGCCAGAGTGACACAGAATGTTACAGCAGTTACTCTCATTAACAACAGAAAACCTGGATGACAAGAATGAAACAAAAAATAATCTCAATGCTGAAATGCTACTTAACCTATTTGGCTATTTCCCAGGGATAATCAACTTGAAATGCTAGTTAACCTTACCATTTTTGAGAAATCGATCAAACTGCAGATGCTTGATGCTGGGAGGCATAAGATCAACTTTTTGCATCAATTTCCACAGGAGTATTACAGAAATTAGGTACCTGCATTCACAGTTAATTTGAAAATAAGAGATGACTAAGAGGCAAAGAAGCAAAAGAAAAATAAGAGTTAACATTAGAGTATAGTTAGAGTATTCTAACTCCAATGAAATAAGACTTACTGAGATATAACATGAGCAATGGCTGCACCACTAACACCTAAGCGGAATACAAACATGAACAAAGGATCCAGTGCTATGTTGGTCAAATCTCCTGCCACTGGATCACATAAGAGAAAGGGTCATCAGAATTAGATGATATTAGGATATTGCAACACACAATTGATAAAATTTCAAGGCATACAAGTAGCATATAGAGGTGTTTTAGTGTCTTTAAATCCTCGGAAGACTCCCTGCATTGCTAACGAGAGAAGAACAGCCGGCGCGCCAAGAGATCTCAATGTCAGGTAGTTCTGTGCAGGTTTGAGCATGGGAGAGTCCTTCATGAAAAAAATTGTGTACAATATGTTAAACAAAATGCTAAAGCGCTGAAACTAAAATGATCATTCTGCAAATGTTTATAAGAAACCACTTACATAATTTACTCCCATGAAGTGCAATAAAGGTTTTGCTGCAAATATGAGGAATATTGCCTGGACAAGGCCAAGAATACCACCAATTACCAATGCTGATGATGCAGAAGGGATATGCCTTCTCTTATGCTCAACCTTAACTACATTTGAGTCCATATGGATCAAATCTGGTTTCTGAACATCTCCATCTGTTATTACCAAAAAAAGTGCCTCAATGCCTTGTTGTGCAAGCTACGAAGCACGGACACACCAACTAAGTGACGTGTCACTTGTCCATGTTTTAAGAATTTTTGGCAGAACATAGACAGTAGGAATATTCGAAGAAAACATGACTAAAAACCAAACCACCATGATTTAGATAAGAATGGGAGAATGTTACCTTTATCTGGTATAAGTTCATTGATTTCAGCTTTCAGAATGGAACCTTCTTCCAAGGATTCACTATCCTCTACCAGAGGGCTGGCTGCTGTAAGGGCATCTTCCTCAGCCACAAAAGAAGTAGTCACACTGACGAGTGGGAAAATTGCAATCCTCGATATTTGATTGAAGAGAGCTATGGATACTCCTACAGCAGCAAGCTCCACTGCACCTGTATGCATAAACCAACGATATTTAACAGTGGACACGTTATACAACATTCAAGTATATATCACTTAGCCCTTAGACTTCATTTGGTAACTGTCTTAAGACAGAAATACAAAAATATTGACAGACACAAACTTGTTTGGAGAAAGAGACAGATACATGGATATAAATAGAGACATGACCATTTTGTCTTATCTCTATCTCCTTTTTTATATTTTCTGCTATGAGACACTTAGCAAACTTGGAGTTAATGGTGGAACATATACCTATTCGGCCAATGAATGCTGTGTCAACCAGTGAAGCAATAGGATCAGCTGTCAAAGCCATAGCAGAAGGCACTGCAATTGACAATATTTCCCAACCAAGGTTGTCTGCTTTGAAAACAAGTCTGCAGTAAGAAGAAAATAAAATAAAAAGTCAAGAATTACACCTGTAGAAGAGAAACAATGAAGTAGCAATGAAAATAAGTACCTGGTGTCCCTAAATAAACTGCAAACTTGTGTTGAAATGAGTTTGTCAGCCATATTAAGGAAGCCAAATTAAGTTTTCTACTTATGAAACCAACATGAAGAGTTGTTGTTAATAGGGCCACTAAAATGATACTAGATACCAGAATTCAGACGCCAAAAATTTATATGTTCTCCATATATATATGATTTAATACTGGCCTAAAAATCAAAGAATAGTATCAATGATCAAGGAACAGTTATAACAAGTTGATAGAGCAGGTGGAGGCGTTTAGGAATTAATATAAGAGTGCCAACTGGTAAAAGAAAGAAAAAGAGGACAGTTTCCTATGACACTTTCAGAGGAAGTTCACCAGAAATTTCCCTTTAGAGTGGCATTTAACTAAGAGATAGAAGATTTTGAATGAAAAGGAAGAAAGAGACCCACCAAACTCTGATTCCAAATAAGACAAAGAAACTGCCTTGCAGATTCTTCTTCCTGAGTGAATTAAACAGCATTTTGCGGCACATGTTATGTCAATGTCATATAAATGCAAAGTGTTTTAGGTTTGGAAACTATGCGGAGCACATTCAGTGCCACCTTGAAATAATATCACTGCACATTATTAATGTGAAACAACTCCAAATGCAATTTTCTTCCCTCTCATCATCTGATAATAATTACATTGATTTTATTAAACTTGCACCATTGTGAACAACTATAGTATTAGGCCTAGTGGTAAGTGTTTGATCCAAGTATCCAACACATGGACTTGAACATGAATGGAAACATTTTGGAGTAAATGTATGTTAAGCAATTTGGGCTATCCTATACATATACAAATAGATTTATGCATGTGAAATGTGTGAGACTAAAATTAAAATCATCAACTATTGGACGCACTAAAAATATGTTTGTGTCACACTCAAGTTCCGTGCAAGATTCAAGAGAACAAGTGAACAACCTAAGTTACATGGTAGCTGAGACTTTAATTCAAGTAGTAATTCATATGCCTCTTAATATGCTGCATCCGGGTTCAAACCCTGACAAATGCGTCAAATATTGAATATGAACCCTTTAGTATGTGTGCAATGTGGGTGTGTTGTGTTGTAATATTTAGGATTGAGAGTTATCCAATTCATCTCACAAAAAAAAACCTAAGTTACATTGAAAAAATTCACTTGCTGCTTCGTCCTCACTAGCCGCTCCCATGATCCGAGGTGGCATTTGGCTTACGTTTGTATCTTAATATTTTATTCTTAATAACAATCTTGTCTCTTAGAGGAAAAAAATGTTGGTATTTGTTACACTTCTTGGTACGGTGATTAAGACTGAATCCCAAACTTTATCTAAATAAATGAATAACATTACTTTTCTAGTTACGTACTTCAATGTTGCAACAAAAATCCTTGTCTAATTTATGTTTTGTACATTAAGATACATACTTTGTTTTAAATTAGGTACAAGAATTTCTTTTCTTCCGTGAATTTTACATGTGAATGTGATTAAAAGGTGAAAAGATGTAAAGGTTTAATGTAGGTGAAAAAGGTAAAACGTATAGATAAAGTGTCGTAAACTCTCACGTATCAGTGTATTTGGTCCTTAAGATCAAACCAAGTGATTAGTGATTACTAAAATGAACGAATCTATGCCGAGAGAATTTCGAATCGGGAACGGATTCTCTCCGCTGTTTTAAAAACTGGACATCGTCAATGGTATCATCTAAACCATTAAAAATTATTAAAATTAATGGTAATGATTAAAATTAATTTTGAATTTCACACAATAAAATTTAATTGAATAATAATTTCTGTGGGATCTTTTAATTTTTATTTTTAAAACATAATTATGAAAATCGAACCGAACATCCAATTCAACTGGATTAATTGGGAGTTGATTTTTTGACCGGTTTGGTTGGCACAAAAAATTACTTGGCAAAAAACTTGGGAGTTGATTTTTTGACCGGTTTGGTTGGCACAAAAAATTACTTGGCAAAAAACTGATCGAATCGATAGTTAATCGATAAACTGCATAAACCGGTCTAGTTTTGTTGATTATACTTTGTTAAATTTTCTAAAATAATTTTATTGACAATTGGGTTTTTTTGGCAAGTTAATTTTTCTATAATAATTTCTGTATGTAATTTTTAATAATTTTATTTTATATTTAATTAAATTAATTTAACCACGGTTCAATTACCAGTCACTCCACTAGTTTATTGACCAATTCAATTTTCACATCCTTGCTCTGAAGCCCCAAGCAAAATATTAAATATGTATAGTCATTATAACATCAATTACTGAAAGAAATTTTATATTTTCCGGTGTAATTTAAATTCAGAATGTGTTATTGTATGTCAAGATGTTAACAATTCAGCATAAGAAAATGGAATTATTTTAGACTCCTAACTATTCAGCAAAACTTGAAGCAGCAAGGCATACAACTGTAATATTAACCTGATTCCTGAATAGCAGGATGTCCTTACATTTCAAAAATCATATAAAATGTTCTACCCCAGATCTAAAATGACCAGCTGTAATTTTTCCCACCTAAGTCTCCATCAAAACCTCCCGATAATTATTTCTTGAAGAATCGCAAAAAGGTTAGCAGTATTCTTCGACTGCTGATTACAACGAGAATTGGTACATGAATGTGTGCAAAAATCTTGAAAAGTTAAAATCGTGTGTGGGCAAAACTCTTTAACGGGCTCCCATTTACCACAAGCCAATGGCTTTCCACCAAACTCCTCCAAGTCCAAGCCAGATTACAATGTTAACAATACTGATGAGGAATCCGTAGCCCCACCATTTGGCGAGTGGAACATAGTTGGCGCCGTAAAATACGGGGGCTGATCCAATCCCATAATGAGTAAGGCCGCCCATGAGGTTGGAGAGGAAGGAAAGCACCATGGCTCCAAAGAATGGTGGAGTTCCCAGAGCAGTGGCGACAGACAAGAAAGCAGTGAACATGGCACCTATATGAGCAGCCCCACTTGCAAAGAAGTAGTGAGAGTAGAAGTAGAGGAGGACAAGGATTCCAAAAGATAGTTGCCAAGAGAGACCCAATCCACCAACAAACTGCATGAAACAACATTAACAAATAATTTCATTAGAAGAATCAAGGAATGTGATAAGAATTAAAGGCAGTATTGTTGACTAACAGAGCATAGGCATGAAACACGAAGCCTAATTATTCCAAGATGAATATTTCAAATAATTATATTATACACAGTTGGTTGATAGCTATTAGCATCTACATTATTCAAAATATGAGATGACCAATGAAGATTAACCATCGGCTAGGTAGAATAACATACCTTGACCACAGTTTGACTGAACCAAGAAATGAGACCATATTTGTTCAAATATCCAGCCATGGCAATGAGGGCAGCAAACCATGTGAGAGTATCCCAGGCAACTCCCTCAGCCAAGCACTCCTTCCATGTTACGACCCCAGTGACAAGGAGTACAGATAATCCAAGAATGGCAGCAGTGACAGCATCAATATTAAGAACCCCTCCAAAGACCCAAAGTCCTACCTGTTACAACAGAGCAAGAGAGTGGATACGATACCCAGGAGATAGAAGATTTCATGGTATACGGCAACATAACTACTGTACCATCAATTTCTGATACCAGTAAATTAGTTATAAATAACCAGAGGATTCAAAAATCAATTAAGCAAACAAGTGGTGTGCTAGTCATAACCAATGCCCCAAACTTACTATAGTTACATCCCCCAATAGTAAAGCCACAATGCCAGGATGCACGTCTATCCTGATGTGTATATCCAATTAACAATACTCTAAACACAAAATCCATTAACGAACTACACACCAATTCAAACTCTTACATGCAGCTAACAATAGATTCAAACACGGTCCACATTGAAGAAGCACAAATTCCTAAGTTTGTCGTTGAACAAGTTCCTATCTATCAACTCTGCATTTACAAATTTGAAACTCCAATCCTTGTGTAATCAATCGACAAGCTAACACTGTCAACAAATCAACTCAACAACCAAACAAGTTATTGTCAAATTGAATACCAAAATTATGAATTCCCTACCAAGCCATCCACAAGCATAGCTCCGAAAACAAATATGAGAAACACTTTACCGCACAATTACTCATTTTCTCTACATAGAACGCAAAAACCAACTAACAGAAACAAAATTTATCTAAATTCAGCAACTTGAATTCATTCTATGATTACCGTAAGAAGCAGTGTCAATGTCATGATCTTCTCATGCGAAGTCATAGGTCCCATCTTCTGCAACCTCTCCCTCGCAAGCTTCGGCGCGTCGGGGCTACTCTTCATCCCCGGCGGGTAGATAACATACAGTATCAACGGCACCAACACCAATGAAACCAGGCCCGGAACGATCCCAGCCTTAGCCCAATCCACCCATCCAATAGTCTTGTTAATCGCATTCTGAGTCAGAGTTGCACACAGCGGGTTCGCCGCCATCGCCGTCAGGAACATCGCCGACGAGATCACCGACGTCTGAAAACACGTCAGCATGAGCCACGACCCCAAGCGATTCTCCGTCCCGTCGCCAGCGTTGCTTCCGCATGCAACGCAGAGAGCCTTCACCAGTGGCAGGAAAATTCCACCGGCGCGCGCTGAAACCGAGGGGATCGCCGGCGCGAGAAGCGCTTCGCTGAAGACCAAGCTGTACCCTAACCCTAGCGAGGAGCTTCCGAAGAGTGAGACGAACTGGTACGCGACGCGGTTACCGAGGCCGGTCTTGATGAATCCCTTGGCAAAGAAGAAGGCGAGGCAGATGAGCCACGGGATCGGGTCGCCAAAGCCTGAGAATGCCGCGGCGAATGGAAGGGTTTTAGTGAGGACGGAGACGCCGAGTCCGAGGATGGCGACGGCACCGAGAGGTAGCGGCTGCGTGATGATCCCGACGATGGTGCCGAGGAAGATCGCGAGGAGCTGCCATGCGTTACGAGAGACGCCGGCGGGGACGGGAGAGTACCAGACGAGGACGCCGATGGCTATGGAGGCGAGTAAGGGCTTCATGGCGGCCCCTTGCCATGGCTGAGGAGGTGGAGGTGGCGGAGATGCTGGCGTAATGGAAGCTGTACCAGCGACGGAGGCTACGACGGTAGAATGTGTGCGATTAGATTTGAAAGGAGCATTGGAAATGGAGGTGATGAGATTGAAAGAACGTGGTTTAAGAGTGAGGGGTTTGAAGGTGGTGGAAGTGGTGGGAAGGGAATGGAGGAGTGGTTTGGGTTTGGGGGAGAGGGAGCGGAGGCGTAGGGAGGGGAGAGTGGTGGCGGAGAGAGCTATGGAGGCCATGTTAGGGGCTGGGATCCGATGTGGTGTGTGTGTGTGTATTGGAGCTTAATAGAGGTGCAGCGCCATGGTGCGCTCAAGTGAGTGAGAGATCTAATTTGGAGCGTTGGATGCGTAGGTAGGAATATGCAGATTTGTTGGCTTGCCAGTTGCCCCTTGTGAATGGCGTCTGTCACAGTTGGAGCTATTGGAATCTCCGAACTTGAAACATGACGAGACAACAAGTGAAGTCAGGTCAGTTATGTGGAGTGTGTGGACAGCGAGCAGCATGGGAAAGTCACCATGGACTACGTGTCTAATTGTCCAATGCGTAATAGTGGCGCTATGGGCTTTAATCAAAGACTTTTTTGGGCCACAAGGCCCAGCTATAACACACAACATTATTTGCGAAAAAAGAAATGGTGCCGTACCGTAAGGAAGAGAGTAGCAGCCATGATGTTTTCGTTGAGAGTCATAGGTCCCATAAGTTGCAACTTGTCCCTAGCAACCCTTGGAGCATCAGGGCTATTCTTTACGCCCGGCGGGTAAATCACGTACAAGATCAACGGCACAACAACCAATGACACCGCACCCGGCACCGCCGCCGCCACGGCCCAATCGCTCCATCCAATCCCCCTCCCTATGGCCCCACGCGCCAGCGTCCCGCACAGAGGGTTGGCGGCCATGGCAGTCAGGAACATGGCAGAAGAGATGACGGAGGTTTGGAAGCAGGTTAGAGTGAGCCATGAGCCTAGCTTGCTCTCGGTTCCATCGCCAACGTTGCTGCCACATGCTTCGCTCAGAGACTTCACTAATGGGAGTATGATCCCACCTGCTCTTGCTGAAACTGAAGGTATGGCTGGTGCAAGCAATGCTTCGCTCAACACCAAGCTGTATCCTAATCCTGATCACATAATATAAATCTGCTTCTTAGCATGCATTTAACTAACTTTTATAACCAAATTCCATAACTACTACTTACCAAGGGAGGAGCTTCCGGCGAGTGACACCACGTGGTATGCGATTCGAGTTCCTAACCCGGTTTTGATGAAACCTTTGGCGAAGAAGAAAGCCAGAGCCACCAGCCAAGGTATCTGGTCACCAAAGGCCGAGAACGCCGCGGCGTATGTTAGCGTTTTGGTGAGCACGGCGGTGCATAAACCCATGATAGCAACAGCCCCCAGCGGAAGCGGCTGCGTGATGATGCCGACGATAGTCGCCATGAAAATGGAGAGAAGCTGCCACGCGTTTCTGGGTACTCCAGAAGGCGAAGGGAGGAGCCAGAGGATGAGACCTGTTGCGACGGAAGCCAGTAATGGCTTCAGCTTCGCACCTTGCCATGGTTGTGGAGGAGGGAGTGTTGTGGTAGTAGAGGCAGCGGCGGCAGCGTAGGGTTTATTAATAAGTTTTGTTGTGAATTGGAAGGGTTTGAGTTTGATCGAAGGGAAAGAGAGTGGTGTTGTGGTTTTAAGGGGTTTGAATTTGATGGAAGAGAGGTTTGAAGTGAATGGCAGTGTGGTTGGTTTCGGAAGAGGGTATCTGATTATTAGAGATGTGGAAGCCATGGATGAAGAGTGTTATCACCTTGTTGAGAATGAAAAAAGAAGCTGAATATAATTTGAGATAGATTGATATATTGAACATCATATAAAGTCAGCAGAATCCACATGTCATGGTTTTGCAGATTGCAGCAACTGCTAGCTAGCTATCTCTACCTCTGTTTTTGGTTTCTATATATTTATTGTTATTTGAAGGTATTTCTTTTAGTTGGTTAAATTATTAGGCTTATTATTGTTAGCAGTGTCATCAATAGTCATCATATTATTCTTGTTAGTTATTTCGGTATGGCTAGTGAAGCTACCTAGTAAAGTGTTCTGTATTTATTCAAAGTATGTGGTGTGATGAGGAGGATTTGTGTAAAGCATTAAGGAGTAAGGACCTGTGAGTATACTAAGGAAAGATACACAGCTAAAAACTCAGATGCAATCGATTTTACGTGTTTTACTTAAAATTGATATCTGAAAACCATTAGATGAAAATTTAGTAGTTAAATCATCTAATGGCTCTCAGGTATCAACTTCACGTAAATTCAACTTCACCTGAGTTTTCACCAAGATACATAGTAAAATGTTAAATTTGGTGAAGCAATGCAAGGTAAAAGTTTTAGACCTTTGTATTACTTTTTATTGGGTATGTTTCATACAAAATGTTAAATTTATTTTGTTTTCCCTTCATTTTGTGTGCACCATTTTTAATATCATAAGTAAAAGATACACATAAATAATGTACACAACTATAATATATATAATATTTTAAAACTTCAACGAGTATAATTCTTAAAAAATTTACCTAAATATTGTGTATGTTCTATTTTATACTTCAAATTTGTTAAAAACAAGAAGGTCATTTGAAAAAGGATTTTGTGTATTATGCAATATATGGAATGATATAATATAGAATGATATTTATAGATACTAAGATAATTGAAATAATAAAAACGTAATATCTTATAATAAATATTTAGATATATTAAACAATTCTAATTAATGTTAATTAATTGTAATATATTTTAATATCCTTCCTCAAACTCAAGCCACATACACTTGAGTTTGAAACTTATTGAAAACAACGAAATAGAAAAAAAAAAGCATAAAATAATAGAACAGATGCAGGCAGAACTGTCGGAAGAAAGCGCAGATGAAATGTCACAAGAAAATATAGACGAAACTGCTATAAAAAAAAGTGCAAATAGAACTGTAAGAAACAAGCACAAACGAAACTGTTGAAAGGGAACGCAAACGAACTGATGGAAGGAAATGCAGATGAAATTGACGGAAGGGAACGAAAAATACATGGTTTCTCCATGAGAATAGGTAAGTAAGATATTTAACTCATTAAACTCAGAAAGACACAAGACGGAGAGGATAAGCTAATCGGTGAGGTGAAAAAGCATCATAAGAGTAACCAAAGGCAAAGGAAAATGGCATAGAGCAAAAGTGTAAAAAATACGGTAATTTTACTGAAAGAAAAATAATATATTCTCTTCAATGAGAATATCATGACTCTAATATCATGTTAGAAAAGGTAAAAGAGAGAGAGCAGTAGAGAAAAAATCGAAATAATAAAAATATAATATTTTATAATAAATATTCAAATATATTAAATAATTCTAATCAATGCTAATTAATATGTTTTTGAATGATTTGTTAGGTATATAAAAAAATTATATTCTCAATTTTATGTTTGTTAGAATCTAATATCTATTTAACGATTTATCGTTGGTCAATAGATTGCTGCATGCAGCAGAATTCAATTTTTCGACATTTATTTAAATCGATGAGTGAGCTAATTACTCGACCAATGATAAATGATAAATCCATAAATTATTTCCTAATATTAATGCTTTATTATTTCTGGGTTTCTCGAACAACGATAAACAAATTATTGCCTGCCACACAGTAATGGGCTATCATCAAACCCAAAAATATAATTCAAAATGGCCCCATTGATACCCAAAAAGGGAATTGCACTTTTTTTTTTCCCATTTCATTCTTCAAATTATTTCAAGACCAAAAAGAAAATTATTCAAATAATTTCTTCAATAATTCTATCATCATTTATGGATATTACATTATGCATTATGATTGAACGATGAATAATTTCTACCTGCATACGACACATTCTTTACAAATTTGCAATAAGTTTTTTAACACAAGAAGACAACAGCTAGCCACCATGATAAGAATGCAATTGGAAAATGGAATCAAATGTATATATATATAAGCCAAGCATAATAAATTGGTTAAATTCAAAATGAGCTGATCAGCTGCTATTGCCAACTGGGAGAACAATCAAGGTATTTCCTATATGTTTCTAAAATGAGTTAAATTATTTATTTTTAAGAATTATGATAAAATATAAAATAATTTACAGTGATCAAAATACTTTTATATAATTATAATATCAAATTAAATCAACTTCTACTGTAATAGTTAAAAGGGGACGCCTCAAATAAAAATATCTATTTTATCTTTTACTAAAGATGTTTTTGTGTTGTATTTTAATTGGTTTTTGTATAACTTATTCGATGTTTCTCGTCACATATTATTAAATCTCTTAAAATATTTTCTTTCCAAAAATAATAAAAAATATTTAGATTAGATTAGAACAAAAAAATAATAAATTAATTATTAGATTTTTTTCTGAAATTGTTTATATAAAATAATAAAATTTTTTTGGTGACTATATAAAATAATAGATTAACTATTATATATATATATATATATATATGTGTGTGTGTGTGTATAATTTTTTTTTTGAATAAAATTTATCATATGAATTATATCGATAACAAGACTCAAGCTTTATAAATTTTTACAAATAAAAAATAACTAATTTATATTCGTTCGATATATAAAATAATTACTATATTATTATTACATTATAGATTAAAATTTACAAATTTAAATTTGTTTTTATTTTTAATATAAACATTAAAAATAAATAAAATTTTTATAACTAGAAGTAGTGTAACAAAATATATAATATTAATTAATTTTTAAAAATTCTAAAAAAATAGTTTCTTTCATTTTAATCAAATAACTATTTATTAAAGTGAACAAGCTAATTAATTTCTTCTCATATACAGTTTTCTTTTTTAAAGACAATAAAAGTAATTAATTGGGATATTGGTTGAGATAATTAAAGTTATTATTCCATTAAAATTTCAATTTAAAGAGAATTTTTAGTTAATTTTGGTATAGAAATGTTGAATTTGAAAGCATTGATAAAAACTATGTTAAATTTTGATTTATTTTATTCTCATTTAAATTAATTATTACATAAGTTAAAGTTCTATTTTAAAATTATATTCGAGCTTTAATCTAATTTTTAAAGTTTTAATTTACTTAGTTTGATCTTTTAATTTGGTATCCGTGACTCACATAGGGTTTTAAGTGTTTTGTTAGAAAAAAGTTAAGGTAAAAAAATTTTAATATCCGTGACTCACATAGGGTTTTAAGTGTTTTGTTAGAAAAAAGTTAAGGTAAAAAAATTTTAATTGTCACATCAAATAGTGTCACATAGGGTTAGTTACTTTTTTTGCCCATATATATATATATATATATATATATATATATATATATATATATAATATAATATAATGTAATAATAATAATAATAAAACACAAATAATGTAATGTAATGTAATAATAATAACATAATGTAATGTAATAATAATAATATAGTAATTGTTTTATATGTCACACAAATATAAATATTTTTTTTTGTGGACTTAAGAAAGATTTTGTGAACTCCTAATTGTTATCGATTTGCTTCCTTTTTTAGTGTGACATACTTCTTTTATATAAATAATATTAAAAAAAACCTAATAATTAAGCTCTTTTAGTTTTTGTGTTAGCCCAATCCAGTTTTTTGAAAAAAAATTTCTTTTAAAAAGTTTAATAATATGTAAGAAGGAACACTAAATAAGTCATAAAAAAATCAATTAAAAATTTAAAATATAACACAAAAATATCTTTAATAAAAAATAAAATAAGCATCTTTACCTGAATAGTTTTCTAGTTAAAATTAACATATTAATATATGACAACAATTCACAATAATTAAATTCTTTATCTATAAGAAACCATGCATAAAAGTTGATGCTACCAGCAATTATTTCAAGAAAAAAAAATTCTCACTTTCCCACTTTAGTTATTTCAATTTTCAAGGCATCAACTATTACAAAGGAAGTTAAGTTAACAATGTGTTCAAGTCAATAACTGTCGCTTTGGCCGAGTGGTTAAGGCGTGTGCCTGCTAAGTACATGGGGTTTCCCCGCGAGAGTTCGAATCTCTCAGGCGACGTTTTCTCTGTTTTATTCTTTAATTTTTTGGTGATATTACTTTGATTTCTTTGTGGCTATAATGTGTTTGGTTTGAAGTTCTTGGCTTTTTGTACATATAATGATACTCATCCACTGATGCTGTTGTGAACTTTTGCTAGCTAAATACACGTAATAGATCCAGGTTTTATTCAACTTCAGAAGGGAGATCGTGGTTCATCATCATTGTGAATCTTTGCACTAATAGAAATTGAACCAAGTTGCCTGAAAACAATGTCACTATATATACCAATTGCGCAATTATAGAAAAAAGATCATGATTACGCTGCTTAATGAGTGCTTACAGCACAATACACATTACCATTCTTCTCCATTATTCTTGCACAAAGGAATCATGCAACCGGTGAATGTCTCTGATTTCCGTTCATTTATCTCATAATTACAAAGGAAGTATGAACAACGTGAGTGTGAATTATTATAAATAATGATAACTACAAATAAATAAAGATTTAATTATTCCGTTGTAGTTTTATTAAATTTGTAATTAGATTTTTATATTTTTTTCTTTCAATTGGATTCTTATATTATTTTTAATTTTGTAATTAGATTTTATTAGTGTAAAAAATATTAGAATTAACGAAATATTTTTTATAAATTGAAGGTACTTACAATTAAGAATCTAATTAATTAGATCTTTGATTATATATTTTTTGAGAAAAATATTCTGTTAATTTTAATATTTTTAATACAAAAAATTTAATTTTAAATTAAAAATAATATAAGAATCTAATTAAAAAAATATAAAAATTTAATTGCAAAAAGGAGATAACATGTTAGGGTGATAGAGTCTCAATAAAGGTATATACCCAAAATGAAACTTAAGCATAAATTAAGAAAGACAGAGATCTAATCTAATAATAACTTCCTCTAAAATAGGTTTCAATCACAATCACAAGCAAAATCATGTCAGCATGCACCATCATCAACTATTGCATATTTTATCGCTATTACTATATTTTAAAAAAAAAAAAAACAAATTTTTAAATACACTCCATCACCGTTTTCTCTAAATTCTACTATTATTAAGATCTTTAAATACTTTGTCCCATGAAAAAACTTACCCCTTAATAATAATTAATAACAAAGATGTGTTTGATACTTTGACATTAGAGTAGAGATTGGATAGTTAAGTTGCATGGGGGGTTAGGACATCGTACCCTTTCTTTCTCGTTCGATGACAAGTTCAAAATAACCAAATGCTAAAAAATCAGGGAAGTGAAAAATTTTTCAAAGATTGAGAAATCTTACACTCCTTTGTTATTATTATTGTTATTTATACTATTATCAAATGTGCATTATTCTAAAAGTTATATATATATATATATAAAAGCTAATTATTTATACAAACCCTGTTAAGTGTTAACTTTTGACTATCATTATTATTATAGCATATAAATTAAAGTGAGTCAAAAGTAAATTATTAGGTAAAGATAAGTAAAAGTTATAATCACTAGGTTCTAGTAGCTACTTTATTTTTTATTTTTTATTTTTTATTTTTTTACTTTAAATAGCACATGACCCTCACTATTTCTCTTCTCTTTAAATTCTAAATTACCTGGCCTCTTTCTTTATAATTAAGTTTCAAAAAATAATAAAATTGTATAAATGGAAAAAATTATCCCTAAAATGAATATGAAAACTAATAGTTAATAAATCATAATACTTAAAATAAAACCAGTATTTACAAATAGTTAGTGCTATAGAAAATATTCAAAGTTGACAAAAATATTCTAAACTTCAAAATCCTTTACATACATTTAATAAATATATTACATTGAGACTTTGTTTGCATGTAAAAGAGTGAAAAATTTATACGCTAATGATGGAAATTTAGGAGAATATATATATTAGTCAACCTGGTTCTTCATTAATTTAAAGTTTATGCTACGTAGGAGAATATATATTTGTACTTTGTTTCTAGAGATCACAATTACTTTTCTATTGTTGGATGGAATCTTAATATATATTTTATTCTAAATGAGTACTAATTATAATAAAATGAATTTTAATATGCTTAAGTTTATAATAGTTATGGTAATTATATAAGTACTGTTAAAATTAAAATTATATATTTTTTATATTTTAAATTTTTTAGTAATATCTTTTAAAAATTGTTATTAAAAAAATAAATAATATTATTTTAATTTTAATATTATTTTTCAAAATACTAAAACCATCATAATCATTATAACATAAACATACTAAAATACATCTTATAATAACACAACTTTAATAAAAATCAGTGTCTAAACTCTAAAATTTAGTCATTCTATCTGTATTATCTGTCATGATTGATGGTGTTGGTAGGTTAAAGTAATTCACAAAGACATAAACACGTGTTAATTATGGCATGGCACGTTAATTTTCCAATGGAAAATGATACCTTAAACCACTCTCTGATCCTTTTTTTCTTGTCTCCGTCCATAAGCACATACAACTTGTCATCTCAAATTAAGTTGCTTTAAATTCACTTCATGATAACTATCCATCCGGAAGTAGACTTATATTGCTAATTTAACGTTAGCACTCATGATTTATCAATATATATTATCATATTTATCTATCTTTTATTTAGAATTTGAAAAACCAAGATGAAGTAATAATTACTCTTGTTGGAATTCAACCGTGTTAACCTAAACTAACTTTCATATAATAATAATAATAGTCCGGTTGAAATTAACTACTTGAACAGTCCCTAGCTAGTAAGTAACACTGATTAATTAAAGTAATTCATCAAGTTTATACACACAACCATGACGCAAATCTGATGGTTGCTTCAAAAAGAGATTAAAGGGGTGGTTAGTGGGAAGAGAATTGTTACTAATACAAACAAATAAAGTAACTAATGAATAACAAACTTATCGCTAATGCATGATGAACCATTTTAATTTGTACACATACATACATCTAGAAATATATATTACAATGACTCACAAAATATTCTTGTAATTATTGACTACTACTATTCAATTTCATAATAATATGAACTCTTTTTTTTTTTTTTATTTGAGTTATTTCATAGCTGCCTTGGCTTTTTAATGTGTGAATAATTTGCTCATCATCATATATATATATGAGGTACAGTAATAATAATCACAAACCTACAAATATTACAAGGATTGATTGTGCCTAGCTATATTAATTAGTAAGATGAAACAATAATGATGATTTGGATCATCAATTTGAAAAATCAGCAAGAAAGGGAAAAGATGTAACATCTTTCATGAATTCTTCCAAGTCCCACTCTCCCAAGGTCAACTCTTCATGAAACAAATTCTCCACCACCCCACCCTTCATGATCTTGTTGTTATTGCAGCTGTTAACAATGCTGTTTATGTCATCAAAGTAATTGGCACTCTCCAACACTTTTAGGTTATTATCATGGTCAGAAAAAGTGTTAGTATTAGTATTAGTATTATCCCCTACTACTACTTCTTCAGCAACAAGATTATTAATATTATTATTATTATTATTATTATCTAGACTCCCAATCACACCATTTTCCAAATCATAAAAGCCTTTGTTGTTGAATCCATTAGCTGCTGGAATGTTAAGACCATGATCTAGCATAGGCAACCTGTCAATTAGGGTGTTGAGAACTGTGTTTTGCATTGATGATGATGATGATGAAGAAGAAGAATTGAACACTAGTGGCATAAGATGAAGATGGTGTTGATGAAATTGTTGTGTAGTAGAATTACTATTAAACCCTTCTCCTCCTCCTACAATGTTGTTGTTGTTGTTAGGGTCATAAGAGGAATAATCATGATCATCGCTTGCATTTGGTGAAGTAGTTGATTGCTGCTTGAGTCTTTTCTTGATTGTTGAATTCCAAAAGTTCTTGATTTCATTGTCGGTTCTTCCAGGTAAACGCGCAGCTATTTGTGACCATCTTTAACATGCATGTTTAAATGTCAGTAATAATAATAGAGAATAATAATTTACATAACATATGATATTATTAAGGTAGACCATGATATAATATAAGAGGAGTGATAAGGATGAATAGATTTTGTGAGTTGTAGTTATTAATTAACGAGAAAGTTTAAGGATAGTATTTTTATTGAAATTTAGTTAGTATTTAATCATCAAAAGAAAAATAAATAATTTTATATTATTAAATATCATATCACACCATTAAAAATATTAATAATGGCTAATTGATGACTATCCATTAAAAAATTTATTGGTCTCTTAAACTTTTTTTTAATTAATTATTATTAATATTTTTATTAATATGAGATTATATTTAATGATGTAAAATTATTCATTTTTTAATTAAATATTGAACAAATTTTAATAAAAATGTTAATTTTCTAAATTTTTTTCATAATATAATATAATAACTAACGCATTATATTATCATTTTTTATGCAGTTGTTTTTTGTTTAAAATTATTAATTAAAAATTATTAAATAATAATTTAATTAAATATATTAAATTATTTAATATTCTTAACTAATAATTTTATTTTAAAATAATTGCAAGTGAGTTTTATCTTATTTATTTATGTTTAATGATACAGAGCTGGAGTATCTTTAACTCGAAGTCAAGAGGCAAAAGAACCATAACGCGAATAAAATTTTATTTATTTATTCATTCTTGGGTATGTTATACACTACAAGCTAGAAGGAGCCGCCTAATTTAATTAATGCATGTTGTGCATGTATTTATATTGTTCAACTTTGACATTTGTGGCTTATCTCTTGGACTAATATATACACAGGATCATATATTTTGACATCCGAAGACTACTTGTCTTATCGTATATATTATTTTTCTTATTTAATTTTATCTTTCAATTAAAGCATTTTATAAGATTGAGGTGGCATTTGAAAAATTTAGGATGTGTTTGATTTGTATTTGTATTTTTTTAATTTTAGTATTTTTTATTTTTAAAATTTTGTTATATTTATTGTTTTTTAATAAAATTATAAAATATAAAATATTAAAAATAAAAATTTAAATTAATTTTTAAAAATAGTTTAAAAATATTAAATAATTATGTTTGATAAATTAAAATAAAAATAAATTTTAATAAACATGTTACAAAAAATATATTTGATAAATTTATTTTAATATTTAAAATAATTTTAATAGACATAAATATAATAAAAAATAAAAATAAATATAAATATTCATTAATATATTAAATTTTTTACTTTAGAGGTACAAATAAGTTTCAAAAGCACACTTAACATTTTAAAATTAAAAGTACAAAACACATGATTTTTTTAAACATGAAATAAAAGGCATAAATACCTTTTGAAAAAATTTTATTATTAGGCTCCTCTTGAGTAATAAGATTACCACATAATTAAAAGTGATATTATCGTTTGTGTCTTTAAGAAATACATATAAAATATAGTTGACATTATTATAATAATTTAAAAGGACATAAAACTAATTATCAATATATATACGCATACAGAGATAATATTTCGTATCTACTACTCTTTAATCTCTTAGTTTCCTATTTAATTTCAGAGTAGGTAGTGGCTAAATTTCACACAGACACATTTGAAGGATTTCTTCAAAAAATAGTGGCATGCTGCAGTAATTAATGACCAAAATATTTAAGTGTTTTTTTTTCCTACCCAAAAAATTAAGCATTTTCACCTTTAGATTGGTTAATCATATGAAATGCAGAAATTTATATGAAGTCATCATAAGTACTAAGAAAGAAACTCAGGAGCATGAACCCTATATACTATTCAATTCTTGTATTATTTTCAAATATTAATAATGCAAATAATTAAAAATAATGTTATTAATTAGAGTCATATTATATATACGTATAAATGAGAAGCCTTAAAAGGTTGTTATACATGTATATATATGATACTGTGTTTTACATACTACTACCACAAAAATGGAGTTTAACCACCAAATTTTAACTACAAACACTAAATCGTGATAAAAATAAATGAACATATCTTTTATTTATCACGAAACATTGTTACAGTGGCTAAAATTTAACCTTCTGCCACACACAATATTTTTCGTAGTTGTACGATGTACTTCCTGCTTATGCTTAAGTGTCATGATTATCCTGTTTTGAATAAATTAATTTATTAAATAAGTTTATTAATGAAGAAGTAGATACCTATTTCCAAGAAGAGAGTGGAAATGGATGATGAGTTGTTGTTCATGGGGAGAGAATGCACCACGTTTAAGGTCAGGTCTGAGGTAATTGATCCATCGAAGGCGACAACTCTTACCACATCTTTGGAGGCCCGCATTCCTAGCAACATCACTCCAACAACCTTGTCCATTGTTCATCATGTAGTTCATCAACTTGTCATCTTCCTCCGGTGACCACAACCCTTTTCTCAACTTGTTGTTTTTCGATGATGATGATTGCTCACTACCCTTCCTCATTCTTCTTCTTCTTCTTCTTCTTTGCTTCCTTCCTTCCTTGGCTATTGTAGATAAGAGAAGAGATTATGATTTATAGAGAGATCATAAGAAGAAGAAGCTTCATTCATAGTGATGGGCATAATGATGATGGTGATGGTTGTGGGGTTTGCTTACAAAATAGGGAATGAAAGAAAGAAAGAAAGAAAGAGAAGAGAGGGTTGGTTGGTTGATGAGTCAGTAGAAAACGGTTTCGAGAGCGACTTCATAAGAAACATTGCTGTCGTCTTCTCTTTGACTCCATGCTCTTATTATTCTCTATTTTTTTCTTCACTCACAAGGTAATCATCATACGCTGCCACACACTCTTTTTCTTTTTCAAATTATTCATTTATACTATTTTTTTCTGTCTATATATACAAATACAATTTCGCTACTTTACCTACAGTATTTCTCTGCCAATTTCTACTAACTCTTATTTATAACTGTGTTTAATAAAAATGTTTTTATAGATGTGTCTAATAAAAATATCTTTTTATAACTGTATTTAATAGAAGTATTTTTATAGATATATTTTCTGAATGTGTCTTTTTATATATATATTTAAAATATAATAATTAATTATTATTATTTATTGGTAATAAATTGACAGATAATATGTTAGTACCATATACTTTTTCATACAAATATACGTATATGTACATATACATATATGATATATATCAGTTTGTTTTACAACCAAGGCAAGTTATTTGCTTCCATTTTACATAATCTACCCCGCCTACACGTGTGATTTAAGATATTCAACATACATTCATATATCTATATTATTATGATTATGATATAGAAAAGAAGAAATCAATGAACCCATGTTTATTTTTTATTGATAAAATGTCTTGAATTTCAACCTCTGTATGTTTAATTTTGAAAGAATTATCAGCTTAATTAAAAAAAAAAATCAACTATTTTTCGGCTGATCTAAATCTTATATCTTAAACTTTAAATTATAAAATAACTTAAATTAAAAAATATTTTTATAATAAAATTTAATTAATATATATTAACTACTTAAAAAGTTAGTTTTATGTACTTTATCTATTTTTATTATAAAAAAAATATAAATATTAGTCTATTATGAGATAAATCATAATTATGCTAAGCCTCTTGACTCTTGTTACTTTGTTAATTAATTTTTATGTGCATAAGAACCACATGCGTGCTTTGTATACAAACAATCAAAATGCAGAAAAAGTAATATAGACTCAAAAAATGTGTATATGAACATGAAATATATTCTATGTTCTATATTCTATACACCCCTTTAGTTCACTCATTTGTGAAAAGTGACAAAGAAAAAAAGAATTTTGGAGGTTTCTTCCGTCCTATACTTTAATTTTATCATACATATAGGTCGTCTTAGATCAGCAAATCTCTTATAAAATACACTGAATCCAAAATTCCATAATCATCAGCTGGTGGGAGTCATCATAAGAAGAATTTTGAAAGCAATCACAGCCGTTTAGTTTTATGATATATAAGAGAGAAGTCACTTCTATATATATATGTTGATTGGTTGTTAAGTCAAGAAGAAGAGGTACTATTATCATTATTATTGATTATTAATATCAATGTATATTTTGTACACTAAATAAATATACAATAATGTTACGGAAACAAAAAAATATTTATTTAATTTAATATTTATTAATTATTGTAATAATTAATATATATTAAATAAGATAAATTTTTATTATTTTTGATTAATTCTTTTTGGTTATTAAATATTTTTAATAAGTATAAGTATAACGAGTTTATCCTACTTATTCGGAAATATTTGGCAACCAAAGAAAATCAGCCAAAAACAGTCATAACTTGCCTTATTTAGCATTCATTAATTGTTGCGATAATTGATTAATGCTAAATAAGGCAAATTCTGGCTGTTTTTTTTTGTCTACCTAACATTATCTTTTTTTTGGTGAAAATGTAAGAACTTGCCTTATTTAGCATTAATTAATTATCGCAACAATTAATAAATGCTAAATAAGGCAAATTATGGCTGTTTTTGGCTGATTTTCTTTGGTTACCAAACATTTTCGAGGTAGACAAAAAAAACAGACAGAACTTGCCTTATTTAGCATTAATTAATTATCGCAACAATTAATGAATGCTAAACAAGACAAATCATGGCTGTTTTTTTGTTGATTTTCTTTTGTTACCAATCATTTTCGAAAAAAAAAAACTAAATTATATAAATAGCAACATATTATTCGTAGGATAATTAAAGTCTCATTTTGGCTGCGGATATAATAAATGGGTGAGTAACACATTTAACATACATATATATTTATATATGGAAGGTGTGATTCTGCAGAAGAGAGAATGCAAGTTTTCATAAACAGTAAACTAATAAAGAGCAAAAGATGAGTAAATTGTGATTGAAGGAAGATGATTATGTTCATTTTGGGTTTTGTCATAAAAAGCTTGTTTTGGTTTTGTCATGTATATTCTCTTTTTTCTTTAAACAAAGGTGATGAATCATTTGAGAAAAAAGAAGAAAGAAATGGTGCAACAACAAGATCATTGACTTTTTTTACTCTATCTTTTTAAAGCAATATTTAAGGTACAAATATTTATACATGAAAAAATAATGCAGACTGAAATTTTTTTATGATACAATAATCAGCATTATAATACCTCCTGCAACACAAAGTTGAATTAATTTTTCAAGGGTGTGGGTCATATTATTGTGGTTATTATTATTTTTTTATTTTAAAATAAGCTTCTGAAAATTGAAAAATCTTCTATGTTTATAATAGATGATTTGTAATAATTAAAAGTGTGGGGTTTAAAACTTCACGTCATAACACTTATCAAAATGCCATTGGATGAATTTGAAGGACAATCTCGCTACGTTATCAACAACATTTTTGCCAACTTCTGCCAACTCTTATTTATAACTGTGTTTAATGGAAGTGTCTTTGTGAATGTGTCTAATAAAAATGTCTTTTTTATGATTTTGTTTAATAAAAATATCTTTATAAATATATTTTCTGAATATATCTCTTTATATATGTGTTTAAAATATAATAATTAATTATTATTGGCATATCCTATACTTTTACTTTCAAGAATCATAAAAAGATCCTCTACTGCTATATATGCATAGCTAGTACAAGCACTAATAATTTAATTTGAATTATTATTAACGCATAACTTTTATTTTTTATTTTCTTAAATATTTTCACTCCTAAAATTGGACAAAAAAATAAGAGACAGTTAGACTATTTTTTTTTATTATTAAAATAATTTTATATTATTATTTTTTAAATTTTAAATTTTTAATACAATCAATTAGTAAGGAAGACTTGAATTTAAATCTGATTTTAAAATAATGTGAAAAATGTGTCTTCCCTTTATCAGAATCATTTATCTGGATAAGATATTTATTATGATTGTTCTTTTTCATTGCAACCAACCATCTTAATTGTACTGGATTCTACAGGCTCAGAAAGGATAGAAGAATTGTCAAAAAAGTTGCCAGGATAATACAAGAAAAAGTGATGAAATCAATCAATTGCATTTATCAAAACAGCAACACTTCCCAGAGGGTCCAAGTGGGGAACATGGGGAAAAAGAGTGAAAGAATTTGGACGATATTATTCAGTCACAAAATCATGAAGTTCTGGAAACTACACAGTGAAATGTGGCACTTCATGATTTGCTTTAATTT
This sequence comes from Arachis hypogaea, assembly GCF_003086295.3. Taxonomy (NCBI): domain Eukaryota; kingdom Viridiplantae; phylum Streptophyta; class Magnoliopsida; order Fabales; family Fabaceae; genus Arachis; species Arachis hypogaea. Next base: position 5,626,232 of record NC_092048.1, read on the forward strand.
TTGGTGTCGATTATGGAATTGACACTATGGCAAGGCGATATATATAGTTGCTTCCTAGGTAGAAAAATAAATAACTTTGTTGAATTACTATGCATAATTAGTGTAAAATTATGTGGAAATGAAATATTTATTAAAATATTATTAAAATTGTTAGTAGTTAAGAGTTAAGTCAGTAATAGCTAGTAGTTAATAGATAAATATTTATGAGATTAGTTGAAAGTATCTTTATAAATATCATCACTTTTGTATAATGTAAAACAACTTTAATACAACAACTTCATATAATATTATCTTCTTATTCTGCTCTTCTTCTCCCAAAAATTTAACAATATTTATTGGTTGTTTATAAAAAAAAACAATAATGCATGAAAATTAAAATAAAAAAGCTTAAGGAAGGAAAATGAAACCAAAAAAAAAAATGTCCAACTCAGTTTCAATCTATGTCGTTAGCACAACATCATATTGCTTTGACTTCAAATAATATAATGATTGATCACATTTTTGGCAGATACTATAGGCTCTACAGAAAGATGTAAAAGGATTCATGTCCACTATCCTAAAAAACATCACGTATATTCACATAAGAATTGACCCTTGTTTTAAGTTGCTTCAAAATGCATCCATTAGTATCTAATTTGTAGAAGGTGGGTACTCCCATGAAGATATTATAATTATCTTCATGTGATGATTTTTCTTTTTGACCCTTAGATGATGGAGTGTAGGGTTAGATTTTGATATGTTATAAAAGTGTTGTTTTTATTTAAAGTGTGGCCAAATCAATAAATCACACTTTTATACAAAGCATCTTCATAAAAAGATGTTTTTTGCATCTTCATTTGAGTAGCTCCCTTTGTAGAAAGGTATAATCAAGGTATGCATAACACTAATGTAATGACTTAACCTCGTTTGAATTTGATGATGCCACATATATACGTACAACTTTGTTGGAGATTAGTAGCTAGCTAAATTATTAGTCACAAAACTCCAAAATTTCAAAGGCTTCTTCATTACACGCTTTCTTAAGTACCTTTTTAATGTTCCATTGGCAAAACTTTAGGCCTTATTGTTCAAGTTGATTACCTCATAAATAAGCAAGCATGACTTTAGTTAGATGAAAGTGGGTCCTACTAACAACAACTTACCATTACAAACCTAGTAATAAAGTAAGAAAAGTGCAACCACCAGAGTTAACGGATTGTCTCTAATATTAGTGGTGGTTATGTGCATATAGAAGGAACCCGTTTTCTTAGTTTATTATCATATCATATCAAATGAAATTAGTCATAGAAATGACAGATTAAATTATTCTAAAGTCGGGTGCTTAGTAAAGTAAAAAAATATAGTCTACTTACTCTCGAATTAAAGAATTAATTTTTTTCTAAAGTGAATAAATTAATATAATAAAAAATAAAACTTAATCACTTTTAAGTTAAGATAGAAAAACTCACATATAATAAAAATTACAAACTCAATAATAATCAACCTTTTATTTTATTATTTTACAATTTTTTGTATTTTAAAAGATATTTTTTTAATCAAAATAATAAGATTCATACAAAATAAAATTTATAAATTTAATAGTAATTAATCTCTTATTTTTATTATTTTACCAATCTTTTTCTGAAGAACTTTTTCGGAAAATATATATCTAAAATGTTGTTAAGATAACAGAATTTCCTAGCAATTGAGCCACATACATGGTTGGTTAAGTTGTTTTAAAATGGAGAAATGATATTTTGTTTTTATAAACTGCGGGGCCTCAAACACAGTTGTTACCCAATAAACTAAATATAAAACTACCCAAGACTAAAATAAAGCTAAAGCCCAAACCCAAAGCCGAAGAGTGGAATAGTGAAAGGGTATTGCTCCAGTAATAAAATATTGTTAATATAACTAGAGTAAATACCCAACCCGGTCCTGTCCATATCAAATTAGGACAACGCGATTCCTCACCAGAAAATTAATCCACGTCGGTCCTTGTCTATGCATAAAATAACTCATCGCGCCCCCTCCCATGTATTCCCGTCCATGGACAGGGACCGGCGTGGTTACTTTTTTGGTGAGGGATCGCGTTGTCCTAATTTAAAATGGACAGGGACCGGGTTGGGTGTTTACTAAAAAAAATATTAAAATTAGTAGTGTCAAAAAATATTGCAAATTTTTTATTTTTTATTAAGATATAATTAGTTAAAAATATGACACTTCTATATGTTGAATATATTTTAAATATAATACTTCTCGATATTCATCCGATACAGTAAATCAGTAAAAGTGTTCGCACGTCATAATTGATATAACATGGAAAAAATATGTATTAAAATATTGAATCATTTATTATATTGACACATTGTGTAATAAATATAAATAATGCAACATAAGTGTTAAAGATATAAAAGATGAGAGAAGATTTACGAAAAAGAATGACACAAAAGTAAAAAAATTGATAATACACAATAAAATTAGTGAATATTACCTTGGTTATAAGATGTTTCACGTTGGCTATGTGAAAAGATTTTAGTAAAAATAATTGGTAAAATATCTATTATACTCTTAGCAATGAACTAGTTATATTTGAAATTTTTTATTAACTTCTTTATTTTTCCATTGGCGAGCAGCCATGAAGCAAAGTTAGGTTCTATACTTTCCAAAGAAAACAAAATCTGATATAAGAGAATAATAAATTTGTCAATAAAAAAAATTAATTTTTTCATAACAAAAAAAGTATTTTTTTATGAATATTAAACTTATTTTTATATGGTGATTAATTTTTTGTGTTAAGGTAATATAATTGTATAAAATAAGTTCTATATCTACATTATTAAAATCTTTTAACTTTTTTAATTTATTGAAAAATTAATATATTTAGGTGAATTTTTTCTAATATATTAATTTTAATAAATTGAATAAGAATTAATTTAAAGATGAAAGAATATCATGGCTTAATTTTTTTCTATAAAAATTTTTTTTGGATATTTTTGTTGAAAATTGGCCTTTTATTGAAAAAATTTGGATATTACTGTAAGTGGAACAGGTCTAACATATAAGATGGATCATAAGTCATAATTAAAACACAAAATACGTGTTGAACACTATATGTGTGCCATGCTTGGACGAATCTTTGACGACGCTGTAGTAACATCCCTTGCGTATCCAATTGTCAAATATCACTATATTAGACAAAACACCACTTTTATTTCTATACTTACTAAAAATAATTTCTAAAATATCAACTGTAGTAAAATTTTAAAAAATAGTCAACTAGTCTTTATATAATTTTTTTATAATATTAAATTTACAATATTTTCTGACACTACTAATTTTAATATTTTTTTAGTAAACACCCAACCCGGTCCCTGTTTATTTTAAATTAGGACAACGCGATCCCTCACCAAAAAAGTAACCCACGCCGGTCCCTGTCCATGGACGGAAATACATGGAAGGGGGCGCGATGAGTTATTTTATGCATAGACAGGGACCGGCGTGGGTTACTTTTTTGGTGAGGAATCGCGTTGTCCTAATTTGATATGGACAGGGACCGGGTTGGGTGTTTACTCATATAACTAACTTGGATTGGTCGAGTGGTCAGCTCACTCGTTCGCTTAAGCAAGTGTCGGGGATTTGAATCCCGCCTTGTGCATGCATATAATTTCCTATTGTATCCAAGGAGGATGCTCCCGTAAAGATGGGTAAAACGTCTTTTTGTAAAGACGTTAATGTGTCGCATTATTATTGGACGTATTAATGAATTGGTTATTTTTTAATTTCTTAACAAACTAGAATAAAACCGTTGAGTTATATTCACGCGCTTTCATATTTTTCTCCGTGCCTCTTCTTTCTCTGTGCCTCTTCTTCTTCGTAATTTTTCTCTCTTGTTATCGTCGTCATCAACACCACCATTTTCTCCTCCTCCTCCTCTTCCTTCTTTTTTTATTGAAATTTTTTCTTCTCTTTTCTTTTTCTCTTTATCCTTCATCATCAGTTATCTCGTTATTGAAGATAATATATAATTCAGGTTCAGATTGTCAATTGAACCAGAACGAAATTGATTATTGTTTTGAATCCAATCAAGTGGCTAAGGTGTGGTTCAATTTAGAAGAAAAAATATAGCATTAGAGGAAACATTTTTCTGCAGCAAATTTGGGTGTAGCATGAAGATATTTGGGTGTAACACGAAGATATTTGGGTGTATTTTATTCTGATAAGTTTTGCATAATTCAAAACTCTTCATCTTCCTCCTTCTCATCTTATATTGTTTCTTCTTTTTCTTTTTTTTTTTATCATCATCACCATCTTCTTTTTCTTTTTTTCTTATTAATCTTTTCCTTTTTATTTTACCTTCTCAAGTTTTTTCTTGTTTTACTCTCTTAACGAGAATAAAAACAAAAAAATCAAACAAAGAAGAAGAAGAAACACATAATGCTGCAAAATTACTTGGAAGATGATGAACTTAAATTCATTTAACTAAAAGAAAGAAAGAAATAAGAAAAAAAAGAAGAAAAAAAATAGCATTAGAGAACATATTTTTCTGTATTTGCAGCAAATTTGGGTGTAACACCAAGATATTTGGGTATAACACCAAGATATTTATGTATAACATGAAGATATTTGAGTGTATTTTTATTCTGATAAGTTCTGCATAATTCAAAACGCTTACTATTCTTCCTTTTCATCTTCTACTGCATCTTCTTCCTCATCTTCTTATTTCGTTTTCTTATAATTCTTCTTGGGAAAAAAAATCAAATAAAGAAGAAAAAATATAATATTACAAAATTAATAGAAAGAGGAGGAAAAAATGTAGCAACAACAACAGTAATAAAAAAACAACGATGAAGATGAAACACGCGAAGAAAAAAAAAAAAAAGGAGAAACGCAAAGAAGAAAGAGAAGAAGAAGAAGAAGGAAGAGGAGGAGGAGAAGGAGGAACGTGAAGAAGAAGAAGTGTCTTCTATAATGGTGAGTGAAAGCGCGCTTTAGAAATGGTTGAGTGACGCGCGTGTTATCACAATATCACGCTCCAGTGGGTGTATGAAGTTTTTGTTAGACTACTTGACCCAACTTGTAAGACTTGTAAGTCAAAAGACTTGTATGTGTAACATAACTCAAACCGATTTTTTTATAACAATAACAATAAACTTAATTGTTATCAGATTCGGTCGAACCGACCAATTTACATAACCCACTGGATTATAGTTTTTTTTTTTTTGTTTTTTAAAAAAATCAGGGATATATTTATCTTTGTATCAAAAAATTTAAACATAATTCGATTTAGATTGTGTAAATTGATTGGATCAGATCCGGTCTAATAATTATAATGTGAACAATTGGGTTTATTAATGTTGCTATAATAAACTAATTTTGTTATGATTTATTAAAAAAAATTATTAATTAGTTTAACAAAGATGTTCAATAATATCATGACACATATAAACGTTAAAAAAAAAAAGACATTTTTAGTATTTTTATTAAAGTGGTATTCTGTTTCCAAACACTTCTTTCCTCTTTATAATCAATCGGTACTATATTTTCATACAGTTGTAGGAATTTTGATCACACAAGCTTGGAACAAGTTCAGACCAAAACGACGCTGAATGCTGAAACAATACTGATTTACTTTTGAGTTACATGACGACACATATTTAGAAAAGCTCAACTATCTTCATTCGTTGAAATAACTATTATACGGTCTCCAAAATTTGACAAAACATACAACTATGAATAAAGCAAGCTGTGCAACACACAGACACGGTGAAAATTCTAAAATAAAAAATAAGAAAATTTTGGAACCATTGCCATACTTAAAAATGTAACACAGTATTGCTAATATAGTGCCATAGTTGTCATGATATTACGACTTACTCAGGATTGAAATCTTTTATTGCAGTTGATCCTCTGAGAGAATTGCTGATCCCCTTTTGCTTTTTTGAACAAAGAATTATTGACGCTGCCAGTGAAGTTGAAAAGGAGAGATCAAGAAGACTGGGAACTTCTATAAAGATCCAAATGAATCTTTCATCAATTGATTATGAACTTGCTAATTGATTTTCTCACAGGCAAAGCACAAGGATCCAAATGAATCTTTCATCAATTGATTAAAAATTGGCAGCAATTACACTATAAAGATCAGACATTTTATCATGGAAAAAGTGGCTCTGGTTCTGTTTGTGTTGGTCAAAAAAGAAGCACTATCAAGATTGCCCAATAATACGTGCAAGCTGAAATCTATCAAGACTATTGAAAGCTCCAAAATGATGGAAAGTGTGCCTGAAATGTGGATGATACTAACTTATTATTTACAGTGTTCTGTAATCCTTAGGCATATTCAATCATCAACAAATACATTGTAAACTTTTTTATAGAAGTTGATACATCAATTATATGTTCTTCAATTACTAATTATTCAATATTTTTCATGCTGAACATGCATTTAGTGATGGTTAAGCAAATTAATTGTGACCTTTATGTCATATAATAAGCTAGGCTACATCTTACTTTGGCACTTGGGAGAGCAACACAGTTAAGTGACTTAGCCAATCACCATCAGCAAGTACAACACAGTAAACATCAGAACTTACAATTCTGACCGCATTAACTGTCTAAGGAAAGTAAGTATGGTATGAGGATTTCATTGACATCTTAAATGCTCTTTATCATGGACAGGTGTGTGATGGGTTTGGTTGGAGTTGAGAGTACTGGTTTATCTAGTGGTAGTGAGATTGAAGTAAAAAACCAAGGGTTTTAGACTTTTAAGTTAATGAACTTACCAACTAATGCACTTCCCACATTCGAGAGTCCCTCATTAATTCATTATAGTTTTCCCAATTCTACACATATCTTCATTTAAGTTATCTGTCCCCATTTGCACCTAACCTCTGGTTAAAGCCTTTAAAGGCATTTGATGTTAAGTGATTTTGGGATAGCACAAACCATTGCAGACATGGGCAATTATTTTCTAGTCACTCAAAAATAATAGGTCTTTTCTAAAAAAGAAACTAGTCAACTATGACATAGTATTACTATTTACGCCATGTTCCATTTTCAGTAACATATAAATTTATTCCTCATCTCTATACTCTATAGCATCCCAAACAAATTAAACATGCGCATATTAGTCCCAAAACATGCTGTTTTGCTGTTTATCACTCTTTTCATGTGCGCACTTTAGTTAGTTAGGAATTTATAAAACAAAAAATGGTAGAAAACACATGCTAAACTTGCGCCTCATCATGCAATTCTGTTGCTCATTCTTTGTTTTAGATCAATTATCAACTAACATCATTAAAACAAAGTGAATTATTTCAATATTAATATTCTCTAGTAACAAAAAATAAAAGCAAATATACACAAATTCGACTGTTCAAAAAAGTTGACTAGACAGTTTCAAGCAGTACTTTGGTAAGTATAACGAGAGGCTACTTTGTGTCAATTCATTAATTCTTCAACATACATAAATAATGTCCAATATACATGCCCATAACTTTAATTTCTACCTTGCTGTAAAATTTATTGTACAACTACTTTTGTGCTACTAACCCAGCCTAAGTTACCTAACTACCAAATAGATCACCACGTGTCATGCGCTTATATATATCTAACAATAATAATTAAAAAAAAAAAAGGTAGTGCAGTCAATGGCATGTAATGTTATTTTATTACAAGGGCTTAACTTCTATCACACCTTTTTCCTGTAAAACATGTGATAATATATGCAGGAGTGTTTAACAAGATAAAAAGGACATGTTTCCTTTAATGTGAGACAAATAATGTAACTAAAAGTAGATAGAAGATCTGAAGATGCATTCAAAAGACACATTAATTAGAGTTTGCAGATATTATGCCTATAACTTATAATAAGTGCATTATTAGAAACCAAATTGAATAGCTGGTTAAGCGTGTATTTCACTATTTTTTGTGATCTAATGCTTTATGATTTGGTATACTAACATGCATAATAAGAGATTTTTCTGCATGATTGAAATTAAACAATTTTCAATAACGGAAATATTTGGTAACCAAAGAAAATCAGCAAAAAATAGCCATAACTTGTCTTATTTAACATTTATTAATTGTTACAACAATTAATTAATGTTAAATAAGATAAATTCTGTCTTTTTTTTTTGTCTACCTAGCATTACCCTTTCAATAAGGTATACTACTTTATCCACATGTAGCATTACAGTACAAAACAAATTGGAATTTTCATAGTCATAATAACATAAATTGGACATGTAACCACTTTGGCGTGCTTCCTAGATAAAATCAATAAATAATAATAATAAATGGTTGAGGGTATTGAAAATTAATACTAGCATAGTCCTAAAATTTTGGCGTGTAGTATATTACAATAAATAATAATAAATGCAAATGGTTGAGGGTATTGAAAATTAATACTAGCCTCTTAGATTAACCTTTTATTCATGAAAAATAAAATTAATATATTATATTATATTATATAGCATAGTTATATAAATGAGATAACGTGCGTATTTAATGTTTAATTATGATAATTAGATATAATCCTTGATTGTCTTCTGGGTTGATTGTTAAATTATGAAGGTCTACTCTGATCACCTTACCACACAAGTAGCACAAAGACATGTGTAAATGACATAAAGTGAAGGACCCTTTTCTTTTATGAAAGTAATAAGTAATATAACCATATAATCTCCACACCCGAGTCACCATAACAAATATAAATACTAGAGGTGTAAGCAGAGGGATCATCACAAATAAACAATGGAGACTTTTGAGAAAGAAATGAATTATATGAAGAAGTATTATGGGAGTGGAGAGACAAAGAAAGTGTCATGGAGAGAATCACAACTCAAAGGGTTGCGTCGTTTCCTCATTGAAAAAGAAGAAGATATTTTGAAGGCCTTAATGCTCGACTTAGGAAAGCATCAAGTTGAAGCTTTTAGAGATGAGGTTATGCCTTTATTTAATTTGTTTATAATTATTGCCTTTCTATTAGTTTAATCTTTAATCACTATAGTTCCTTCCTAATTTAAGCTTTCTTTTAAATTCAGGCATTATGCATGCATTAAGTAGTAATAATAGTAACATTAAAAAAAAAAAAAGAAAACTATTTCTCAGTTCTAATTGCTAATTAATAATAGTAACATTATGCATGCAGATAGGAACTTTGATGAAGTCCTTGAATTTTGCATTGAGTAACTTAAAATATTGGGTATCAGGCAAAAAGGTGAGATCAGTGCCAATTTTCCTAATTCCAATTTTTTTTTTTAATTTCAAAGATAAACATTCAAGACTAATGGATTCAAATTTGTTTTTTGATAGGCTAAATTGCCACAAATAGCACTGCTTAGTAGTGCAGAAATTGTTCCTGAACCTCTGGGCCTAGTCCTCATTATTTCATCTTGGAATTTCCCATTTGGTGAGTCATGCTTTTTGAACCATTTTCCTTATGTTGATAAAGTATTTGTATAGCAAATTAATAGAGGGAGTTACAATTTAATTAATGACAGGTTTATCCTTGGAGCCACTAATAGGAGCAGTAGCAGCTGGAAACACAGTGGTCTTAAAGCCTTCAGAGTTATCACCAGCATGTTCTTCCATACTTGCCCTTGGACTTCCCAATTTCTTGGACAACAAAGCCATTAAGGTTGTACAAGGTGGACCCCATGAATCTCAGCACCTTCTCCAGCAAAAATGGGACAAAATCTTCTTCACAGGTACACTACTACACAAAACACAAATCACTACACTCTTCTTCATATGGTTTTGTGAATGTAAAACAACACTAATACTATATAGGAAGTGCACGTGTGGGGAAGATTGTGATGTCAGCAGCAGCGAAGCATTTGACTCCTGTGACTTTGGAGTTGGGTGGAAAATGTCCTGCAGTTGTTGATTCACTTTCATCTTCTTGGGACTTGGAGGTGACTTCAGATAATCTTTTCATGTTTAGATTATGTCGGATCGAAATAATGGAATCAGTAGTGCTACAATAATGCTAGTAAATTTTTATCATAAGTCCAGAAAAAATTCAAATGCAACAGAATGTTAAAGGCCAAATGCTGGCTACAATTTGTTGAAAAACACTGACTTTTGAGATTTTCTGATAATCGAATAAGATGAGTTTTTGTCACTGTCTTACTGTTATCAAAATTTGAATCAAAAGGTAGCGGTGAAGCGAATTCTAGTGGGAAAATATGGGGCATGTGGTGGTCAAGCATGCATAGCAATTGACTATGTCCTCGTGGAAAATCAATACTATCCAAAACTGGTACATTATTTCTCATTCATTCATGTGTCTTCATATACTGTCTATATTTGATGGAGTGTGTGATTAGTTAAGTTAGTTGCTCTTGATTTTCTTCAGGTAGAATTGATGAAACTATGGATCAAGAAAATGTTTGGGGAGAACCCAAAAGACTCCAACACCATTGCAAGGATAGTTAATAAACAACACTTGTCTAGATTGAAGAATCTTTTGGCTGATCCAGAGATCAAGAAATCTGTGGTTTATGGAGGCTCTATGGACGAAAGAAACTTGTAAGTTGTAACACTATACTTTTTCACTTGTTTGTTAATTACTTGGAGACACATTATTTTTCATTATATCTATATCAAAATGTAATATAAATCTATGTGCAGATTTATTGAGCCAACAATCTTGTTGAATCCCCCACTTGAATCAGTAATCATGACAGAAGAAATTTTTGGTCCATTGCTTCCAATTATTACTGTAAGATTCGGTGAAAATCATGCTATATATAGAATTGACGTTTTTCTTAATGTTGCCTTCAATAATTTTCAGGTGGACAAAATTGAAAACAGTATTAAATTCATAAGCTCTAGGCCTAAGCCTCTTGCACTCTATGTCTTTTCCAAAGATAAGACACTGCAGAATAGAATGATATCTGAAACATCTTCTGGCAGTTTAACTTTCAATGATGCAATTCTACAAGTATCCTTCTATCTACTCTTGATCTTTAATTTTCACATGCTTCAAAAATGTTATATATGAACATTGATTTAGAATAATGTGCAGTATGCAGCGGATTCTCTACCATTTGGTGGAGTTGGAGAAAGTGGATTTGGAATGTACCATGGGAAGTTCTCTTTTGATACATTCAGCAGCCAAAAGGCAGTAGTTAGAAGAAGCTTCCTCACTGATTTCTGGTATAGGTATCCACCATGGACACTGAACAAGTTTCAGCTTCTTGAGGTCTCTTACAACTATGATTATCTGGGGTTGCTCCTTGTCTTGCTTGGCCTAAAGACACCATCAAAACGCAGATCATATTTCGCTAACCCCTGATTACTTTCACCATTAGGGTTGCCAACCCGATCTGCAGCGGGTAGGGTAGGGTGAGGGTAGGATTCTTGTGCGGGTCGGGTAGGGTACGAGTTGTGTCTCAACCCTACCTGACCAACCCGCACCCTATATATGTATATTTTATATATTTATATAAAAATATGTTTTAAGTGGATGTTGAACCAAAGACCTCTCACTAAATGCAAAATATTCTTAGTCATTAAAAAAAATCATTAATTAATAATTTAATATTTTTTTTTTTTACATAAAAGTCAGTTCTATTTTAAATTATCATCAAGTTATATAATAATGTTGCATTTTATTTTGTAACCCGCGAGTAGGATCAGGTACCCGTAGGTTAAGAACGGGTGGGATTAGGATTGGCTCCAAACCCTACCCTACCCTATCCATTGCCACCCCTATTCACCATCATTAGTATTATTTATTTATTTAAGAGTGATTAAGAAATCAAGATTCTTAGGTCTACAAAATATGTTATATATACGTATGTATATCATATGTATACAGAGATGATAAGTGTTTATAGCTTCCTTTCCTTTTCTGATTATGTGGTTGCTGGACTGGAGAATTATGAGCTGCAATATCATCAGCCAGATATTTATAAATAAAATAATTATAACAAATCAAACCAGAAAATAAATATCCGAAGACAACATAGATGTCTTTGTTATGAACTTATGATACATCAAGTGTAGTTAGTTGCAGACACGGAGTTAATGAGAATTAGGGCTATATTCTTGTCACATTAATTCAACTATTAGTTATAGATATCAATGCTGAATCAACAAAAAGCAATATAGTGTAATAAAAACAAAAAACAGAAGTCACATTCAATGATGTATTATAGAACAAAATTACACTATTTGCATGATGATGAAACAGAATATTCTAAGTTCTACACCTCATCAATCTAACTATTTCATGCTCTTCTCACTCTACTAATGATAAATATAAAACTGCTATAATGAATTCTAGAACTACTACTTATTGTACAAAAACAGAAAGTAAAATGCATGTTCGCATTATCCGCTTGTTTGACATTTACATGTCCAATAACACAAATACATGCTAAGCTTGTTGTACGAATGGCGAGGTTTTTTGCCACAGATGACGTCCTAAAATGGCACTTCCATGTACTGAGAGATATGCAGCATTTAACCTGACAAAACAATTAAAAAATCCATCATAATTATTCATATATAAATACACTATCAACCAAATTTCAAGGTTTTAGCTTTTAAATGGGAATAAGAATAGCTTACTTATCTACATCAGGCATTGCAAGAGGATCATACAACTCCTCTGAAGGAACAGACATAACTGACATGTCTTGAGCCCCTTCAACCTGAAAATAAAGACGAGCAATTCATTTGCATGAGTAGTGTGATGAAATCGTTTTCTGCCACAAGAGCCAGTATGTATACTAAATTTTAGGTACTAACCTGTTGGGGGTATTGCGCATAACCAGCATATGCACCATATGCATACAATGAAGGATCTTGAGTAGCTCCATAAGCATAGGCTTCATAACCCTGGCCGTACCCATAGTAGGCACTCCATTGATTTGGATCCATCTGTTGCCCCCAGCTACCAGGATCCTGGAATGGTTTCAATAAAAAAATTTGTTAGTGCTAATATAATTCTGCATCGAAAAACAAGAAATGTGAACCCTACATACCAGCAATTCAATGAGAAAATCAGCAATTCAAACTCATTCGTACGTGTGAATCTAGAATTCTAACGACGTTTATGTTATAAAGGAGAAACACAGGAAAGTCCTGAATGCTGAGAATTAAACATCAAAAGGAATGAATCTTATATTATTGTAGCATGGTAGTACATTTGCTACTGGCCATCCTCATCATTGGAGAATTAATAAATCAATATCTTTCAATAAATATAACTTATTTTTATTTTCACATGCAGGAAAAAGGGGAAATACATGTAATAAAACACACCTACTTCACTGTTTTTCATTTATACCGTGTCACAACAAAATTTATCTACTCAGTATTGATGAATGTTTTCATTTATCATCCTGAATGAAAGGGTGGGGGTGGGAAAGTTGTGCCACTCCAAGGTTATGATAAGCCAGAAAATGCAGCAAGGGCTCATAACAAGCTAATTAAAATCTTGCAACAAAAATTGAGCCTAAAACCTTTCTACTGACCATTTAAAGCCTTAAGGATTTAATGTAAATAAGTAATTATGATTTGGTACTGAACTTTGTTTTCTTGTTCCTCTTATGCTACTTAGCTCGGGCTATGTTACATAGTCAGTCCCAAGCCCAGACGGGGAAGGTTGTGTTAGGGTTGCAATAGCCCGTGTATAACCTTGTCGCATCCCTATGCATGGCCACGACACAGTGACATCTTTGGATCCATGTGTGTTAGGCCCTAGACAGCCCATGAAAAACTTTGACCGGTCACAATGCATAGACACGACGCAATGATGTCTTTGGATCCATGTAGCCAACCCCATCTATTGGGAAAAAGGCTTTGTTTAGGTTCAGGTTCAGGTAACTCTTTGCTACTTGTTGGAATGGCTTGTAAATTTGTAATGATCATAGTATCAAGTAGTTGAGCCTAAACTTATATTCAAAACATGCACTTCCTACCAAATCACTAAACATGGCAACACATACTAAAGGCTCATCAAAATTATCCTAGAACCAAGATGTTTTGATACACAATGTAGCAGCTCCTAAAATTAAAATGCATGACATAGTACAAGACTACACACATGCACAGGTCACAGCATGACAAACTAAAATTCACTTGGTCAAAAAG